>NW_027457626.1:1205000-1505000 GCF_050624435.1 Tenrec ecaudatus
GACTATGTAGGTTAACTAGCGGGCCCTTGGACTATGTATGTCCCCTAGTGGGCACTTGGACTATCTAGGTTAACTAACGGGCACTAGGACTATCTAGGTTAACTAGCGGGCACTTGGACTATGTAGGTTAACTAGCGGACACTTCGACTATCTAGGTTAGCTAACGGGCAATTGGACTATCTTGGTTACCTCGCGGGCACTTGGACTATGTAGGTTCCCTAGCGGGCACTTGGACAATTTAGGTTACCAAACAGGCACTTTAACTATCTAGGTAAACTAACGGGCACTTGGACTATGTAGGTTGCCTAGCGAGCACTTGGACTATGCAGGTTCCCTAGCGGGCACTTGGACTATGTATTTTCCCTATCGGGTACTTGGACTGTCTAAGTTAACTAGCGGGAACATGGACTATCTAGGTTAACTAGTGGGCACTTGGACTATGTAGTTTACCTAACAGGCATTTGGACTATGTAGGTTAACTAGCGGGCACTTGGGCTATCTACGTTACCTAGCGGGCACTTGGACTATGTAGGTTAACGAACGGGCATTTAGACTATGTAGGTAACCTAATGGTCACTTGGACTGTCTAGGTTACCTATCGGGGACTTGGACTATGTAGGTTAACTAGCGTGCACTTGGACTATGTTCGTCCCCTAGTGGGCACTTGGACTATCTAGGTTAACTAGCGGGCACTTGGACTATGTTCGTCCCCTAGTGGGCACTAGGACTATCTAGGTTAACTAGCGGGCACTTGGACTATCTAGGTTACCTAGGGGGCATTTGGACTGTGTAGTTTACCTAGCAGGCACTTGGACTATGTAGGTTAACTAGCGGGCACTTGGACTATCTAGGTTACCTAGAGGGCACTTAGACTAGGTACGTTCCCTAGCGGGCACTTGGGCTATCTACGTTACCTAGCGGGCACTTGGACTATGTAGGTTAACGAACGGGCACTTGGACTATGTAGTTTTCCTAGCGGGCATTTGGACTATTTATGTCACCATCGGGAACTTGGACTATGTAGGTTACCCAGCGGGCACTTAGACTATGTACGTCCCCTAGTGGGCACTTGGACTATCTAGGTTAACTAACGGGCACTTGGACTATGTAGGCTGCCTAGCGGGCACTTGGACTATGTAGGTTCCCTAGCGGGCACTTGGATTATGTAGGTTCCCTATTGGGCACTTGGATTATGTAGGTTCCCTATCGGGCACTTGGACTATGTAGGTAACTTAGCGGTCACTTGGACTGTCTAGGTTACCTAGCGGGCACTTTGACTATCTAGGTTAACGATGGGGCACTTGGACTATGTAGGTTACCCAGCGGGCACTTGGACTATCTAGGTTAACGAACGTGCACTTGGACTATGTAGGTAATCTAGCGGGCACTTGGATTGTCTAGGTTACCTGGCGGGCACTTGGCCTATCTAGGTTAACGAACGGGCACTTGGACTATGTACGTTAACTAGCGGACACTTCGACTATATAGGTTAACTAGCGGGCCCTTGGACTATGTAGGTTAACTAGCAGGAACTTGGACTATCTAGGTTAACTAGCGGGTTCTCGGACTATGTAGGTTAACTAGCGGGCACTTGGACTATCTAGGTTAACTAGCTGACCTTGGACTATGTAGGTTAAAGAGCGGGCACTTGGAGTATCTAGGTTAACTAGCTGACCTTGGACTATGTAGGTTAACTAGCGGGCACTTGGACTATCTAGCTTAACTAGCGGGCACTTGCACAATGCAGGTTCCCTAGCGGGCACTTTGACTATGTAGGTTCCCTAGCGGAAACTTGGACTATATAGGTTCCATATGGGCACTTGGACTATCTAGGTTCCCTAACGGGCACTTGGAATATGTAGGTTCCCTATCGGGCACTTGGACTATGTAGGTTCCTCAGCGGGAACTTGGACTGTGTAGGTTTCCGATCGGGCATTGGACTATATAGGTTAACTAGCAGGACCTTGGACTATCTAGGTTACCTAGCGGGCACTTGAACTATGTACATACCCTAGTGGGCACTTGGACTATCTAGGTTACCTAGCGGGCACTTGGACTATGTAGGTACCCTAGCGGGCACTTGGACTATGTAGGTTCCCTATCAGGTACTTGGACTGTCTGGGTTAACTAGCTGGCAATTGGACTGTCTAGGTTAACTAGTGGGCACTTGGACTATGTAGCTTACCTAACAGGCACTTGGACTATGTAGGTTAACTAGCGGGCACTTCGGCTATCTACGTTCTCCTAGCGGGCACTTGGACTATGTAGGTTAACGAACGGGCATTTAGACTATGTAGGTAACCTAATGGTCACTTGGACTGTCTAGGTTTCCTATCGGGGACTTGTACTATGTAGGTTAACTAGCGGACACTTGGACTATGTTCGTCCCCTAGTGGGCACTTGGACTATCTAGGTTAACTAACAGGCACTAGGACTATCTAGGTTACCTATTGCGCATTTGGACTGTGTAGTTTGCCTAGCAGGCACTTGGACTATGTAGGTTAACTAGCGGGTTCTTGGACTATCTAGGTTACCTAGAGGGCACTTGGACTAGGTACGTTCCCTAGTGGGCACTTGGGCTATCTACGTTACCTAGCGGGCACTTGGACTATGTAGGTTAACGAACGGGCACTTGGATTATGTAGTTTTCCTAGCGGACATTTGGACTATTTATGTCACCATCGGGAACTTGGACTATGTAGGTTCCCTAGCGGGCACTTGGACAATTTAGGTTGCCTAGCAGGCACTTTGGCTATTTAGGTTAACTAACGGGCATTTGGACTATGTAGGTTGCCTAGCGAGCACTTGGACTATGTAGGTTCCCAGTGGGCACTTGGACTATGTAGGTTCCCTATCGGGTACGTGGACTGTCTAGGTTAACTAGCGGGCAATGGGACTGTCTAGGTTACCTAGTGGGCACTTGGTCTATGTAGTTTACCTAGCGAGCACTTGGACTCTGTAGGTTCCCTAGCGGGCACTTGAACTATGTAGGTTCCCTATCGGGTACTTGGACAGTCTAGGTTAAGTAGCGGGCATTGAACTGTCCAGGTTACCTAGTGGGCACTTGGACTATGAGTTTACCTAGCAGGCACTTGGACTATGTAAGTTAACTAGCGGGCACTTGGACTATCTAGGTTACCTAGAGGGCATTTGGACTATGTACGTTTCCTAGCGGGCACTTGGGCTGTCTACGTTACCTAGCGGGCACTTGGACTATGTAGGTTAACGAACGGACACTTGGACTATGTAGGTAAACTAATGGTCACTTGGACTGTCTAGGTTACCTAGCAGGGACTTGGACTATGTAGGTTAACTAGCGGGTACTTGGACTATGTAGGATCCCTATCGGACATTTGTACTACTTAGGTTATCTAGCGGGTACTTTGACTATCTAGGTTAACTAGCGGGCACTTGGACTATCTAGGTTAACTAACGGACCTTGGACTATGTAGGTTAACTAGCAGGCCCTTGGACTCTGTATGTCCCCTAGTGGGCACTTGGACTATCTAGGTTAACTAACGGGCACTAGGACTATCTAGGTTAACTAGCGGGCACTTGGACTATGTAGGTTAAATAGCGGGCACTTCGACTATATAGGTTAGCTAACGGGATATTGGACTATCTTGGTTACCTAGCGGGCACTTGGACAATTTAGGTTACCAAACAGGCACTTTGACTATCTAGGTTAACTAACGGGCACTTGGACTATGTAGGTTGCCTAGCGAGCACTTGGACTATGTATGTTCCCTATCAGGTACTTGGACTGTCTAGGTTAACTAGCTGGCAATTGGACTGTCTAGGTTAACTAGTGGGCACTTGGACTATGTAGTTTACCTAACAGGCACTTGGACTATGTAGGTTAACTAGCGGGCACTTGGGCTATCTACGTTACCTAGCGGGCACTTGGACTATGTAGGTCAACGAACGGGCATTTAGACTATGTAGGTAACCTAATGGTCACTTGGACTGTCTAGGTTCCCTATCGGGTACTTGGACTGTCTAGGTTAATTAGCTGGCAATAGGACTGTCTAGGTTAACTAATGGGCATTTGGACTGTGTAGTTTACCTAGCAGGCACTTGGACTATGTAGGTTAACTAGCGGGCACTTGGACTATGTAGGATCCCTATCGGACATTTGTACTACTTAGGTTATCTAGTGGGGAATTTTGACTATCTAGGTTAACTAGCGGGCACTTGGACTATCTAGGTCAATTAGCGGGCCCTTGTACTATGTAGGTTAACTAGCGGGCACTTGGACTATCTAGGTTAACTAACGGACCTTGGACTATGTAGGTTAACTAGCGGGCCCTTGGACTATGTAGGTCCCCTAGTGGGCACTTGGACTATCTAGGTTAACTAACAGGCACTAGGACTATCTAGGTTAAGTAGCGGGCACTTGGACTATGTAGGTTAACTAGCGGACACTTGGACTGTCTAGGTTACCTAGCGGGCACTTTGACTATCTAGGTTAATGAAGGGGCACTTGGACAATGTAGGTTACCCAGCGGGCACTAGGACTATCTAGGTTAACGAACGTTCACTTGGACTATGTAGGTAACCTAGCGGGCACTTGTATTGTCTAGGTTACCTAGCAGGCACTTGGCCTATCTAGGTTAACGAACGGGCAATTGGACTTTGTACGTTAACTAGCGGACACTTCGACTATATAGGTTAACTAGCGGGCCCTTGGACTATGTAGGTTAACTAGCGGGAACATGGACTATCTAGGTTAACTAGCGGGTTCTCGGACTATGTAGGTTAACTAGCGGGCACTTGGAATATCTAGGTTAACTAGCTGACCTTGGACTATGTAGGTTAACTAGCGGGCACTTGGACTATCTAGGTTAACTAGCGGGCACTCGGACTATGTAGGTTAACTAGCGGACACTTCGACTATCTAGGTTAGCTAACGGGCAATTGGACTATCTTGGTTACCTAGCGGGCACTTGGACTATGTAGGTTCCCTAGCGGGCACTTGGACAATTTAGGTTACCTAGCAGGCACTTTGACTATCTAGGTTAACTAACGGGCACTTGGACTATCTAGGTTAACTAGCGGGCACTTGCAAAATGCAGGTTCCCTAGCGGGCACTTTGTCTATGTAGGTTCCCTAGCGGAAACTTGGACTATATAGGTTCCCTATGGGCACTTGGACTATCTAGGTTCCCTAACGGGCACTTGGAATATGTAGGTTCCCTATCGGGCACTTGGACTATGTAGGTTCCTCAGCGGGAACTTGGACTGTGTAGGTTCCCTATCGGGCATTGGACTATGTAGGTTAACTAGCAGGACCTTGGACTATCTAGGTTACCTAGCGGGCACTTGAACTATGTACATACACTAGTGGGCACTTGGACTATCTAGGTTACCTAGCGGGCACTTGGACTATGTAGGTAACCTAGCGGGCACTTGGACTATCTAGGTTAACTAGAGGGCCCTTGGACTATGTAGGTTAACTAGAGGGCCCATGGACTATGTAGGTTAACTAGCGGGCACTTGGACTATCTAGGTTAACTAGCGGGCACTTGGATTATCTAGATTAACTAGCGGGCCCTTGGAATATCTAGGTTTACTAGCGGGCACTTGGACTATCTAGGTAAACTAGCGGGCACTTGGACTATGTAGTTTCCCTAGCGGGCATTTGGATTACTTAGGTTACCTAGTAGGCACTTGGACTATGTAGGTTACCTAGCAGGCACTTGGACTATGTAGGTACCCTAGCGGGCACTTGGACTATTTAGGTTACCTAGCAGGCACTTTGACTATCTAGGTTAACTAACGGGCACTTGGACTATGTAGATTGCCTAGCGAGCACTTGGACTATGTAGGTTCTCTAGCGGTAATTTGGACTATGTAGGTTCCCTATCGGGTACTTAGACTGTCTAGGTTAACTAGCGGGCAATTGGACTCTCTAGGTTACCTAGTGGGCACTTGGACTATGTAGTTTACCTAGCAGGCACTTGGACTATGTAGGTTAACTAGCGGGCACTTTGACTAAAGAGGTTACATAGAGGGCACTTGGACTATGTACGTTTCCTATCAGGCACTTGGGCTATCTACGTTACCTAGCGGGCACTTGGACTATGTAGGTTAACAAAGGGGCACTTGGACTGTCTAGGTTACCTAGCGGGCACTTTGACTATCTAGGTTAACGAACGGGCACTTGGACTATGTAGGTTACCTAGCGGGCACTTGGACTATGTAGGATCCCTATCGGATATTTGGACTTCTTAGGTTAACTAGCGGGCACTTGGACTATCTAGGTTTACTAGCGGGCACTTGGACTAACTAGGTCAACTAGCGGGCCCTTATACTATGTAAGTTAACTAGCGGGCACTTGGACTATATAGGTTAACTAGCGGACCTTGGACTATGTAGGTTAACTAGCGGGCCCTTGGACTATGTAGGTAAACGAACGGGCATTTAGACTATGTAGGTAACCTAATGGTCACTTGGACTGTCTAGGTTACCTATCGGGGACTTGGACTATGTAGGTTAACTAGCGGGCACTTGGACTATGTTCGTCCCCTAGTGGGCACTTGGACTATGTAGGTTAACTAACAGGCACTATGACTATCTAGGTTAACTAGCGGGCACTTGGACTATCTAGGTTACCTCGTGGGCATTTGGACTGTGTAGTTTACCTAGCAGGCACTTGGACTATGTAGGTTAACTAGCGGGCACTTGGACTGTCTAGGTAACCTAGCGGGCACTTGGACTATCTAGGTTAACGAACGGGCACTTGGACTATGTAGGTAACCTAGCGGGCACTTGGACTGTCTAGGTTACCTAGCGGGCACTTTGACTATCTAGGTTAACGAAGGGGCACTTGGACTAGGTACGTTCCATAGCGGGCACTTGGGCTATCTACGTTACCTAGCGGGCACTTGGACTATGTAGGTTAACGAACGGGCACTTGGACTATGTAGTTTTCCTAGCGGGCATTTGGACTATTTATGTCACCATCGGGAACTTGGACTATGTAGGTTCCCTAGCGGGCACTTGGACAATTTAGGTTACCTAGCAGGCACTTTGACTATCTAGGTTAACTAACGGGCACTTGGACTATGTAGGTATCCTAGCGAGCACTTGGACTATGTAGGTTCCCAGCGGGCACTTGGACTATGTTGGTTCCCTATCAGGTACTTGGACAGTCTAGGTTAACTAGCGGGCAATTGGACTGTCTAGGTTACCTAGTGGGCACTTGGTCTATGTAGTTTACCTAGCGAGCACTTGGACTATGTAGGTTCCCTAGCGGGCACTTGGACTATGTAGGTTCCCTATCGGGTACTTGGACTGTCTAGGTTAACTAGCGGGCATTGGACTGTCCAGGTTACATAGTGGGCACTTGGTCTATGTAGTTTACCTAGCGAGCACTTGGACTATGTAGGTTCCCTAGCGGGCACTTGGACTATGTAGGTTCCCTATCAGGTACTTGGACAGTCTAGGTTAACTAGCGGGTATTGGACTGTCCATGTTACCTAGTGGGCACTTGGACTATGTAGTTTACCTAGCAGGCACTTGGACTATGTAGGTTAACTAGCGGGCACTTGGACTATGTAGGTTACCTAGAGGGCATTTTGGACTATGTACGTTTCCTAGCGGGCACTTGGGCTATCTACGTTACCTAGCGGGCACTTGGACTATGTAGGTTAACGAACGGACCCTTGGACTATGTAGGTAACCTAATGGTCACTTGGACTGTCTAGGTTACCTAGCAGGGACTTGGACTATGTAGGTTAACTAGCGGGTACTTGGACTATGTAGGATCCCTATCGGACATTTGTACTACTTAGGTTATCTAGCGGGTACTTTGACTATCTAGGTTAACTAGCGGGCACTTGGACTATCTGGGTTAACTAACGGACCTTGGACTATGTAGGTTAACTAGCGGGCACTTGGACTATCTAGGTTAACTAACGGTCCTTGGACTATGTAGGTTAACTAGTGGGCCCTTGGACTATGTATGTCCCCTAGTGGGCACTTGGACTATCTAGGTTAACTAACGGGCACTAGGACTATCTAGGTTAACTAGCGGGCACTTGGACTATGTAGGTTAACTAGCGGACACTTCGACTATCTAGGTTAGCTAACGGGCAATTGGACTATCTTGGTTACCTAGCGGGCACATGGACTATGTAGGTTCCCTAGCGGGCACTTGGACAATTTAGGTTACCAAACAGGCACTTTGACTATCTAGGTTAACGAACGAGCACTTGGACTATGTAGGTTGCCTAGCGAGCACTTGGACTATGTAGGTTCCCTAGCGGGCACTTGTACTATGTAGGTTCCCTATCAGGTACTTGGACTGTCTAGGTTAACTAGCTGGCAATTGGACTGTCTAGGTTAACTAGTGGGCACTTGGACTATGTAGTTTACCTAACAGGCACTTGGACTATGTAGGTTAACTAGCGGGCACTTGGGCTATCTACGTTACCTAGCGGGCACTTGGACTATGTAGGTTAACGAACGGGCATTTAGACTATGTAGGTAACCTAATGGTCACTTGGACTGTCTAGGTTACCTATCGGGGACTTGGACTATGTAGGTTAACTAGCGGGCACTTGGACTATGTTCGTCCCCTAGTGGGCACTTGGACTATCTAGGTTAACTAACAGGCACTAGGACTATCTAGGTTAACTAGCGGGCACTTGGACTATCTAGGTTACCTAGTGGGCATTTGGACTGTGTAGTTTACCTAGCAGGCACTTGGACTATGTAGGTTAACTAGCGGGCACTTGGACTATCTAGGTTACCTAGAGGGCACTTGGACTTGGTACGTTCCCTAGCGGGCACTTGGGCTATCTATGTTACCTAACGGGCACTTGGACTATGTAGGTTAACGAACGGGCACTTGGACTATGTAGTTTTCCTAGCGGGCATTTGGACTATTTATGTCACCATCGGGAACTTGGACTATGTAGGTTCGCTAGCGGGCACTTGGACAATTTAGGTTACCTAGCAGGCACTTTGACTATCTAGGTTAACTAACGGGCACTTGGACTATGTAGGTTGCCTAGCGAGCACTTGGACTATGTAGGTTCCCAGCGGGCACTTGGACTATGTAGTTTAACTAGCAGGCACTTGGACTATGTAGGTTAACTAGCGGGCACTTGGACCATCTAGGTTACCTAGAGGGCATTTGGACTATGTACGTTTCCTAGCGGGCACTTGGGCTATCTACGTTACCTAGCGGGCACTTGGACTATGTAGGTTAACGAACGGGCACTTGGACTATGTAGTTTTCCTAGCAGGCATTGGACTATTTATGTCACCATCGGGAACTTGGACTATGTAGGTTCCCTAGCGGGCACTTGGACTATGTACGTCCCCTAGTGGGCACTTGGACTATCTAGGTTAACTAACGGGCACTTGGACGATGTAGGCTGCCTAGCGTTCACTTGGACTATGTAGGTTCCCTAGCGGGCACTTGGATTATGTAGGTTCCCTATTGGGCACTTGGATTATGTAGGTTCCCTAACGGGCACTTGGACTATGTAGGTTAACTAGCGGGCACTTGGACTGTCTAGGTTAACTAGTGGGCACTTGGACTATGTAGTTTACCTAACTGGCACTTGGACTATGTAGGTTAACTAGCGGGCACTTGGGCTATCTACGTTACCTAGCGGGCACTTGGACTATGTAGGTAAACGATCGGGCATTTAGACTATGTAGGTAACCTAATGGTCACTTGGACTGTCTAGGTTACCTATCGGGGACTTGGACTATGTAGGTTAACTAGCGGGCGCTTGGACTATGTTCGTCCCCTAGTGGGCACTTGGACTATCTAGGTTAACTAACAGGCACTAGGACTATCTAGGTTAACTAGCGGGCACTTGGACTATCTAGGTTACCTAGAGGGCACTTGGACTAGGTACGTTCCCTAGCGGGCAATTGGGCTATCTACGTTACCTAGCGGGCACTTGGACTATGTAGTTTAACGAACGGGCACTTGGACTATGTAGTTTTCCTAGCGGGCATTTGGACTATTTCTGTCACCATCAGGAACTTGGACTATGTAGGTTCCCTAGCGGGCACTTGGACAATTTAGGATACCTAGCTGGCACTTTGACTATCTAGGTTAACAAACGGGCACTTGGACTATGTAGGTTGCCTAGCGAGCACTTGGACTATGTAGGTTCCCAGCGGGCACTTGGACTATGTAGGTTCCCTATCGGGTACTTGGACTGTCTAGGTTAACTAGCGGGCAATTGGACTGTCTAGGTTACCTAGTGGGCACTTGGTCTATGTAGTTTACCTAGCGAGCACTTGGACTATGTAGGTTCCCTAGCGGGCACTTGGACTATGTAGGTTCCCTATCGGGTACTTGGACAGTCTAGGTTAACTAGCGGGCATTGGACTGTCCAGGTTACCTAGTGGGCACTTGGACTATGTAGTTTACCTAGCAGGCACTTGGACTATGTAGGCTAACTAGCGGGCACTTGGACTAACTAGGTTACCTAGAGGGCATTTGGACTATGTACGTTTCCTAGCGGGCACTTGGGCTATCTACGTTACCTAGCGGGCACTAGGACTATGTAGGTTAACGAACGGACACTTGGACTATGTAGGTAAACTAATGGTCACTTGGACTGTCTAGGTTACCTAGCTGGGACTTGGACTATGTAGGTTAACTAGCGGGTACTTGGACTATGTAGGTTCCCTATCGGACATTTGTACTACTTAGGTTATCTAGCGGGTACTTTGACTATCTAGGTTAACTAGCGGGAACTTGGACAATCTAGGTTAACTAACGGACCTTGCACTATGTAGGTTAACTAGCGGGCCCTTGGACTATGTATGTCCCCTAGTGGGCACTTGGACTATCTAGGTTAACTAACGGGCACTAGGACTATCTAGGTTAACTAGCGGGCACTTGGACTATGTAGGTTAACTAGCGGGCACTTCGACTATCTAGGTTAGCTAACGGGCAATTGGACTATCTTGGTTACCTAGCGGGCACTTGGACTATGTAGGTTCCCTAGCGGGCACTTGGACAATTTAGGTTACCAAACAGGCACTTTGACTATCTAGGTTAACTAACGGGCACTTGGACTACGTAGGTTGCCTAGCGAGCACTTGGACTATGTAGGTTCCCTAGCGGGCACTTGGACTATGTAGGTTCACTATCGGGTACTTGGACTGTCTAGGTTAACTAGCTGGCAATTGGACTGTCTAGGTTAACTAGTGGGCACTTGGACTATGTAGTTTACCTAACAGGCACTTGGACTATGTAGGTTAACTAGCGGGCACTTGGGCTATCTACGTTACCAAGCGGGCACTTGGACTATGTAGGTTAATAAACGGGCATTTAGACTATGTAGGTAACCTAATGGTCACTTGGACTGTCTAGGTTACCTATCGGGGACTTGGACTATGTAGGTTAACTAGCGGGCACTTGGACTATGTTCGTCCCCTAGTGGGCACTTGGACTATCTAGGTTAACTAACAGGCACTAGGACTATCTAGGTAACTAGCAGGCACTTGGACTATCTAGGTTACCTAGTGGGCATTTGGACTGTGTAGTTTACCTAGCAGGCACTTGGACTATGTAGGTTAACTAGCGGGCACTTGGACTATCTAGGTTACCTAGAGGGCACTCGACTAGGTACGTTCCATAGCGGGCACTTGGGCTATCTACGTTACCTAGCGGGCACTTGGACTATGTAGGTTAACGAACGGGCACTTGGACTATGTAGTTTTCCTAGCGGGCATTTGGACTATTTATGTCACCATCGGGAACTTGGACTATGTAGGTTCCCTAGCGGGCACTTAGACTATGTACGTCCCCTAGTGGGCACTTGGACTATCTATGTTAACTAATGGGCACTTGGACTATGTAGGCTGCCTAGCGGGCACTTGTACTATGTAGGTTCCATAGCGGGTACTTGGATTATGTAGGTTCCCTATTGGGCACTTGGATTATGTAGGTTCCCTATCGGGCACTTGGACTATGTAGGTTAACTAGCAGGCACTTGGACTGTCTAGGTAACCTAGCGGGCACTTGGACTATCTAGGTTAACGAACGGGCACTTGGACTATGTAGGTAACCTAGCGGGCACTTGGACTCTCTAGGTTACCTAGCGGGCACTTTCACTATCTAGGTTAACGAAGGGGCACTTGGACTATGTAGGTTACCCAGCGGGCACTTGTACAATTTAGGTTACCAAACAGGCACTTTGACTATCTAGGTTAACTAACGGGCACTTGGACTATGTAGGTTGCCTAGCGAGCACTTGGACTATGTAGGTTCCCTAGCGGGCACTTGGACTATGTAGGTTCCCTATCGGGTACTTGGACTGTCTAGGTTAACTAGCTGGCAATTGGACTGTCTAGGTTAACTAGTGGGCACTTGGACTATGTAGTTTACCTAACAGGCACTTGGACTATGTAGGTTAACTAGCGGGCACTTGGGCTATCTACGTTACCTAGCGGGCACTTGGACTATGTAGGTAAACGAGCGGTCATTTAGACTATGTAGGTAACCTAATGGTCACTTGGACTGTCTAGGTTACCTATCGGGGAATTGGACTATGTAGGTTAACTAGCGGGCACTTGGACTATGTTCGTCCCCTAGTGGGCACTTGGACTATCTAGGTTAACTAACAGGCACTAGGACTATCTAGGTTAACTAGCGGGCACTTGGACTATCTAGGTTACCTAGTGGGCATTTGGACTGTGTAGTTTACCTAGCAGGCACTTGGACTATGTAGGTTAACTAGCGGGCACTTGGACTATCTAGGTTACCTAGAGGGCACTTGGACTAGGTACGTTCCCTAGCGGGCAATTGGGCTATCTACGTTACCTAACGGGCACTTGGACTATGTAGTTTAACGAACGGGCATTGGACTATGTAGTTTTCCTAGCGGGCATTTGGACTATTTCTGTCACCATCGGGAACTTGGACTATGTAGGTTCCCTAGCGGGCACTTGGACAATTTAGGTTACCTAGCAGGCAATTTGACTATCTAGGTTAACTAACGGGCACTTGGACTATGTAGGTTGCCTAGCGAGCACTTGGACTATGTAGGTTCCCAGCGGGCACTTGGACTATGTAGGTTCCCTATCGGGTACTTGGACTGTCTAGGTTAACTAGCGGGCAATTGGACTGTCTAGGTTACCTAGTGGGCACTTGGTCTATGTAGTTTACCTAGCGAGCACTTGGACTATGTAGGTTCCCTAGCGGGCACTTGGACTATGTAGGTTCCCTATCGGGTACTTGGACAGTCTAGGTTAACTAGCGGCCATTGGACTGTCCAGGTTACCTAGTGGGCACTTGGACTATGTAGTTTACCTAGCAGGCACTTGGACTATGTAGGCTAACTAGCGGGCACTTGGACTATCTAGGTTACCTAGAGGGCATTTGGACTATGTACGTTTCCTAGCGGGCACTTGGGCTATCTACGTTACCTAGCGGGCACTTGGACTATGTAGGTTAACGAACGGACACTTGGACTATGTAGGTAAACTAATGGTCACTTGGACTGTCTAGGTTACCTAGCTGGGACTTGGACTATGTAGGTTAACAGGCGGGCATTTGGACTATCTAGGTTAACTAGCGGGCACTTGCACAATGCAGGTTCCCTAGGGGGCACTTTGACTATGTAGGTTCCCTAGCGGGCACTTGGACTATCTAGGTTAACTAGAGGGACTTGGACTATGTAGGTAACCTAGCGGGCACTTGGACTGTCTAGGTTACCTAGCGGGCACTTTGACTATCTAGGTTAACGAAGGGGCACTTGGACTATGCAGGTAACCTAGCGGGCACTTGGATTGTCTAGGTTACCTAGCGGGCACTTGGCCTATCTAGGTTAACGAACGGGCACTTGGACTATGTACGTTAACTAGCGGACACTTCGACTATCTAGGTTAGCTAATTGGCAATTGGACTATCTAGGTTACCTGGCGGGCACTTGGACTATGTAGGTTCCCTATCGGGTACTTAGACTGTCTAGGTTAACTAGCGGGCAATTGGACTGTCTAGGTTACGTAGTGGGCATTTGGACTATGTTGTTTACCTAGCAGGCACTTGGACTATGTAGGTTAACTAGCGGGCACTTGGACTATCTAGGTTACCTAGAGGGCACTTGGACTATGTACGTTCCCTAGCGGGCACTTGGGCTATGTACGTTACCTGGCGGGCACTTGGACTATGTAGGTTAACGAAAGGGCACTTGGACTATGTAATTTCCCTAGCGGGCATTAGGACTATTTATGTTACCATCGGGAACTTAGACTATGTAGGTGACCTAGCGGGCACTTGGACTATGTACGTCCCCTAGTGGGCACGTGGACTATCTAGGTTAACTAACGGGCACTTGGACTATGTAGGCTGCCTAGCGGGCACTTGGACTATGTAGGTTCCCTAGCGGGCACTTGGATTATGTAGGTTCCCTATTGGGCACTTGGATTATGTAGGTTCCCTATCGGGCACTTGGACTATGTAGGTTAACTAGCGGGCACTTGGACTGTCTAGGTAACCTAGCGGGCACTTGGACTATCTAGGTTAACAAACGGGCACTTGGACTATGTAGGTAACCTAGCGGGCACTTGGACTGTCTAGGTTACCTAGCGGGCACTTTGACTATCTAGGTTAATGAAAGGGCACGTGGACTATGTAGGTTACCTAGCGGGCACTTGGATTATCTAGGTTAGCCAACAGGAACTTGGAATATCTAGGTTACCTAGCGGGCACTCGGACTATGTAGGTTTCCTTGCGGGCACTTTTACTATCTAGGTTACCTAACCCGAACTTGGACTATGTAGGCTAACTAGCGGAAACATGGACGATCGAGGTTAACTAGCGGGCATTTGGAATATCTAGGTTAACTAGCGGGCCCTTGGACTATGTAGGTTAACTAGCGGGAACTTGGACTATCTAGGTTAACTAGCGGGTTCTTGGACTATGTAGGTTAACTAGCGGGCACTTGGATTATCTAGGTTAACTAGCTGACCTTGGACTATGTAGGTTAACTAGCGGGCACTTGGACTATCTAGGTTAACTAGCGGGCATTTGCACAATGCAGGTTCCCTAGCGGGCACTTTGAGTATTTAGGTTCCCTATGGGCTCTTGGACTATCTAGGTTCCCTAACGGGCACTTGGAATATATAGGTTCCCTATCGGGCACTTGGACTATGTAGGGTCCTCAGCGGGCACTTGGACTATGTAGGTATCCTATCGGGCATTGGACTATGTAGGTTAACTAGCAGGACCTTGGACTATCTAGGTTACCTAGCAGGCACTTGGTCTATGTAGATTAACTAGCGGGCACTTGGACAATCTAGGTTACCTAGCGGGCACTTGAACTATGTACATACCCTAGCGGGCACTTGGACTATCTAGGTTACCTAGCGGGAACTTGGATTATGTACGTACCCTAGCGGGCACTTGGACTATCTAGGTTAACTAGAGGGACCTTGGACTATGTAGGTTAACTAGCGGGCACTTGGACTATCTAGATTAACTGGCGGGTCCTTGGACTATCTAGGTTAACTAGCGGGCACTTGGACTATCTAGGTTAACTAGCGGTCTCTTGGACTATGTAGTTTCCCTAGCGATCATTTGGATTACTTAGGTTACCCAATGGGCACTTGGACAATGTAAGTTACCTAGCGGGCACTTGGACTATGTAGGTTAACTAGAAGGCACTTGGACTATCAAGGTTACCTAGCGGGCCCTTGGACTATGTAGGTTACCAGCGGGCACTTTGACTATGTAGGTTAACGAACGTGCACTTGGACTATGTAGGTTAACTAGCGGGCACTTGGACAATCTAGGTTACATAGCGGGCACATGAACTATGTACATACCCTAGCGGGCACTTGGACTATCTAGGTTACCTAGCGGCACTTGGACTATGTACGTACCCTAGCGGGCACTTGGACTATCTAGATTAACTAGAGGGACCTTGGACTATGTAGGTTAACTAGCGGGCACTTGGATTAGCTAGGTTAACTAGCGGGCACTTGGACTATCTAGGTTAACTAGCGGGCACTTGGACTATCTAGGTTAACTAGCGGGCACTTGGAGTATGTAGTTTCCCTAGCGATCATTTGGATTACTTAGGTTACCTAGCGTGCACTTGGACTATGTAGGTTAACTAGAAGGCACTTGGACTATCAAGGTTACCTAGCGGGCCCTAGGACTATGTAGGTTACCAGTGGGCACGTTGACTATCTAGGTTAACGAACGTGCACTTGGACTATGTAGGTAACCTAGCGGGCACTTGGACTGTCTAGGTTACCTAGCGGGCACTTGGCCTATCTAGGTTAACCAACGGGCACTTGGACTATGTAGGTTAACTAGCGGACACTCGGACTATCTAGGTTACCTAGCAGGCACTTGGTCTATGTAGATTAACTAGCGGGCACTTGGACAATCTAGGTTACCTAGCGGGCACTTGAACTATGTACATACCCTAGCGGGCACATGGACTATCTAGGTTACCTAGCGGGAACTTGGACTATGTACGTACCCTAGCGGGCACTTGGACTAACTAGGTTAACTAGAGGGACCTTGGACTATGTAGGTTAACTAGCGGGCACTTGGACTATCTAGATTAACTGGTGGGCCCTTGGACTATCTAGGTTAACTAGCGGGCACTTGGACTATCTAGGTTAACTAGCGGGCTCTTGGACTATGTAGTTTCCCTAGCGATCATTTGGATTACTTAGGTTACCCAATGGGCACTTGGACAATGTAAGTTACCTAGCGGGCACTTGGACTATGTAGGTTAACTAGAAGGCACTTGGACTATCAAGGTTACCTAGCAGGCCCTTGGACTATGTATGTTACCAGGGGGCACTTTGACTATGTAGGTTAACGAACGTGCACTTGGACTATGTAGGTTAACTAGCGGGCACTTGGACAATCTAGGTTACCAAGCGGGCACATGAACTATGTACATACCCTAGCGGGCACTTGGACTATCTAGGTTACCTAGCGGCACTTGGACTATGTACGTACCCTAGCGGGCACTTGGACTATCTAGGTTAACTAGAGGGACCTTGGACTATGTAGGTTAACTAGCGGGCACTTGGATTAGATAGGTTAACTAGCGGGCACTTGGACTATCTAGATTAACTAGCGGGCCCTTGGACTATCTAGGTTAACTAGCGGGCACTTGGACTATCTAGGTTAACTAGCGGGCACTTGGACTATCTAGGTTAACTAGCGGGCACTTGGAGTATGTAGTTTCCCTAGCGATCATTTGGATTACTTAGGTTACCTAGCGTGCACTTGGACTATGTAGGTTAACTAGAAGGCACCTGGACTATCAAGGTTACCTAGCGGGCTCTTGGACTATGTAGTTTCCCTAGCGATCATTTGGATTACTTAGGTTACCCAATGGGGACTTGGACAATGTATGTTACCTAGCGGGCACTTGGACTATGTAGGTTAACTAGAAGGCACTTGGACTATCAAGGTTACCTAGCGGGCCCTTGGACTATGTAGGTTACCAGCGGGCACTTTGACTATGTAGGTTAACGAACGTGCACTTGGACTATGTAGGTTAACTAGGGGGCACTTGGACAATCTAGGTTACATAGCGGGCACATGAACTATGTACATACCCTAGCGGGCACTTGGACTATCTAGGTTACCTAGCGGCACTTGGACTATGTACGTACCCTAGCAGGCACTTGGACTATCTAGATTAACTAGAGGGACCTTGGAATATGTAGATTAACTAGCGGGCACTTGGATTAGCTAGGTTAACTAGCGGGCACTTGGACTATCTAGATTAACTAGTGGGCCCTTGGACTATCTAGGTTAACTAGCGGGCACTTGGACTATCTAGGTTAACTAGCGGGCACTTGGACTATCTAGGTTAACTAGCGGGCACTTGGAGTATGTAGTTTCCCTAGCGATCATTTGGATTACTTAGGTTACCTAGCGGGCACTTGGACTATGTAGGTTAACTAGAAGGCACTTGGACTATCAAGGTTACCTAGCGGGCCCTTGGACTATGTAGGTTACCATCGGGCACTTTGACTATCTAGGTTAACGAACGTGCACGTGGACTATGTAGGTAACCTAGCGGGCACTTGGACTGTCTAGGTTACATAGCGGGCACTTGGCCTATCTAGGTTAACCAACGGGCACTTGGACTATGTAGGTTCCCTAGCGGGCACTTGGACAATTTAGGTTACCTAGCAGGCACTTTGACTATCTAGGTTAACTAACGGGCACTTGGACTATGTAGGTTGCCTAGCGAGCACTTGGACTATGTAGGTTCCCAGCGGGCACTTGGACTATGTAGGTTCCCTATCGGGTACTTGGACTGTCTAGATTAACTAGCGGGCAATTGGACTGTCTAGGTTACCTAGTGGGCACTTGGTCTATGTAGTTTACCTAGCGAGCACTTGGACTATGTATGTTCCCTAGCGGGCACTTGGACTATGTAGGTTCCCTATCGGGTACTTGGACAGTCTAGGTTAACTAGCGGGCATTGGACTGTCCAGGTTACCTAGTGGGCACTTGGACTATGTAGTTTACCTAGCAGGCACTTGGACTATGTAGGCTAACTAGCGGGCACTTGGACTATCTAGGTTAACTAGAGGGCATTTGGACTATGTACGTTTCCTAGCGGGCACTTGGGCTATCTACGTTACCTAGCGGGCACTTGGACTATCTAGGTTAACGAACGGACACTTGGACTATGTAGGTAAAATAATGGTCACTTGGACTGTCTAGGTTACCTAGCTGGGACTTGGACTATGTAGGTTAACTAGCGGGTACTTTGACTATGTAGGATCCCTATCGGACATTTGTACTACTTAGGTTATCTAGCGGGTACTTTGACTATCTAGGTTAACTAGCGGGAACTTGGACAATCTAGGTTAACTAACGGACCTTGGACTATGTAGGTTAACTAGCGGGCCCTTGGACTATGTATGTCCCCTAGTGGGCACTTGGACTATCTAGGTTAACTAACGGGCACTAGGACTCTCTAGGTTAACTAGCGGGCACTTGGACTATGTAGGTTAACTAGCGGGCACTTCGACTATCTAGGTTAGCTAACGGGCAATTGGACTATCTTGGTTACCTAGCGGGTACTTGGACTATGTAGGTTCCCTAGCGGGCACTTGGACAATTTAGGTTACCAAACAGGCACTTTGACTATCTAGGTTAACTAACGGGCACTTGGACTACGTAGGTTGCCTAGCGAGCACTTGGACTATGTAGGTTCCCTAGCGGGCACTTGGACTATGTAGGTTCCCTATCGGGTACTTGGACTGTCTAGGTTAACTAGCTGGCAATTGGACGGTCTAGGTTAACTAGTGGGCACTTGGACTATGTAGTTTACCTAACAGGCACTTGGACTATGTAGGTTAACTAGCGGGCACTTGTGCTATCTGCGTTACCAAGCGGGCACTTGGACTATGTAGGTTAATAAACGGGCATTTAGACTATGTAGGTAACCTAATGGTCACTTGGACTGTCTAGGTTACCTATCGGGGACTTGGACTATGTAGGTTAACTAGCGGGCACTTGGACTATGTTCGTCCCCTAGTGGGCACTTGGACTATCTAGGTTAACTAACAGGCACTAGGACTATCTAGGTAACTAGCAGGCACTTGGACTATCTAGGTTACCTAGTGGGCATTTGGACTGTGTAGTTTACCTAGCAGGCACTTGGACTGTGTAGGTTAACTAGCGGGCACTTGGACTATCTAGGTTACCTAGAGGGCACTTGGACTAGGTACGTTCCATAGCGGGCACTTGGGCTATCTACGTTACCTAGCGGGCACTTGGACTATGTAGGTTAACGAACGGGCACTTGGACTATGTAGTTTTCCTAGCGGGCATTTGGACTATTTATGTCACCATCAGGAACTTGGACTATGTATGTTCCCTAGCGGGCACTTGTACTATGTACGTCCCCTAGAGAGCACTTGGACTATCTAGGTTAACTAATGGGCACTTGGACTATGTAGGCTGCCTAGCGGGCACTTGAACTATGTAGGTTCCATAGCGGGCACTTGGATTATGTAGGTTCCCTATTGGGCACTTGGATTATGTAGGTTCCCTATCGGGCACTTGGACTATGTAGGTTAAC
The DNA here is from genome assembly GCF_050624435.1 of Tenrec ecaudatus. Taxonomy (NCBI): domain Eukaryota; kingdom Metazoa; phylum Chordata; class Mammalia; order Afrosoricida; family Tenrecidae; genus Tenrec; species Tenrec ecaudatus. The sequence goes on from NW_027457626.1 coordinate 1,225,063, forward strand.
TAGCGGGCACTTGGACTGTCTAGGTAACCTAGCGGGCACTTGGACTATCTAGGTTAACGAACGGGCACTTGGACTATGTAGGTAACCTAGCGGGCACTTGGACTCTCTAGGTTACCTAGCGGGCACTTTGACTATCTAGGTTAACGAAGGGGCACTTGGACTATGTAGGTTACCCAGCGGGCACTTGGACAATTTAGGTTACCAAACAGGCACTTTGACTATCTAGGTTAACTAACGGGCACTTGGACTATGTAGGTTGCCTAGCGAGCACTTGGACTATGTAGGTTCCCTAGCGGGCACTTGGACTATGTAGGTTCCCTATCGGGTACTTGGACTGTCTAGGTTAACTAGCTGGCAATTGGACTGTCTAGGTTAACTAGTGGGCACTTGGACTATGTAGTTTACCTAAAAGGCACTTGGACTATGTAGGTTAACTAGCGGGCACTTGGGCTATCTAGATTACCTAGCGGGCACTTGGACTATGTAGGTAAACGAACGGTCATTTAGACTATGTAGGTAACCTAATGGTCACTTGGACTGTCTAGGTTACCTATCGGGGACTTGGACTATGTAGGTTAACTAGCGGGCACTTGGACTATGTTCGTCCCCTAGTGGGCACTTGGACTATCTAGGTTAACTAACAGGCACTAGGACTATCTAGGTTAACTAGCGGGCACTTGGACTATCTAGGTTACCTAGTGGGCATTTGGACTGTGTAGTTTACCTAGCAGGCACTTGGACTATGTAGGTTAACTAGCGGGCACTTGGACTATCTAGGTTACCTAGAGGGCACTTGGACTAGGTACGTTCCCTAGCGGGCAATTGGGCTATCTACGTTACCTAGCGGGCACTTGGACTATGTAGTTTAACGAACGGGCACTTGGACTATGTAGTTTTCATAGCGGGCATTTGGACTATTTCTGTCACCATCGGGAACTTGGACTATGTAGGTTCGCTAGCGGGCACTTGGACAATTTAGGTTACCGAGCAGGCACTTTGACTATCTAGGTTAACTAACGGGCACTTGGACTACGTAGGTTGCCTAGCGAGCACTTGGACTATGTAGGTTCCCAGCGGGCACTTGGACTATGTAGGTTCCCTATCGGGTACTTGGACTGTCTAGGTTAACTAGCGGGCAATTGGACTGTCTAGGTTACCTAGTGGGCACTTGGTCTATGTAGTTTACCTAGCGAGCACTTGGACTATGTATGTTCCCTAGCGGGCACTTGGACTATGTAGGTTCCCTATCGGTTACTTGGACAGTCTAGGTTAACAAGCGGGCATTGGACTGTCCAGGTTACCTAGTGCGCACTTGGACTATGTAGTTTACCTAGCAGGCACTTGGACTATGTAGGCTAACTAGCGGGCACTTGGACTATCTAGGTTACCTTGAGGGCATTTGGACTATGTACGTTTCCTAGCGGGCACATGGGCTATCTACGTTACCTAGCGGGCACTAGGACTATGTAGGTTAACGAACGGACACTTGGACTATGTAGGTAAAATAATGGTCACTTGGACTGTCTTGGTTACCTAGCTGGGACTTGGACTATGTAAGTTAACTAGCGGGTACTTGGACTATGTAGGATCCCTATCGGACATTTGCACTACTTAGGTTATCTAGTGGGCACTTGGACTATCTAGGTTAACTAACGGGCACTAGGACTCTCTAGGTTAACTAGCGGGCACTTGGACTATGTAGGTTAACTAGCGGGCACTTCGACTATCTAGGTTAGCTAACGGGCAATTGGACTATCTTGGTTACCTAGCGGGTACTTGGACTATGTAGGTTCCCTAGCGGGCACTTGGACAATTTAGGTTACCAAACAGGCACTTGGACTATCTAGGTTAACTAACGGGCACTTGGACTACGTAGGTTGCCTAGCGAGCACTTGGACTAAGTAGGTTCCCTAGCGGGCACTTGGACTATGTAGGTTCCCTATCGGGTACTTGGACTGTCTAGGTTAACTAGCTGGCAATTGGACTGTCTAGGTTAACTAGTGGGCACTTGGACTATGTAGTTTACCTAACAGGCACTTGGACTATGTAGGTTAACTAGCGGGCACTTGGGCTATCTACGTTACCAAGCGGGCACTTGGACTATGTAGGTTAATAAACGGGCATTTAGACTATGTAGGTAACCTAATGGTCACTTGGACTGTCTAGGTTACCTATCGGGGACTTGGACTATGTAGGTTAACTAGCGGGCACTTGGACTATGTTCGTCCCCTAGTGGGCACTTGGACTATCTAGGTTAACTAACAGGCACTAGGACTATCTAGGTAACTAGCAGGCACTTGGACTATCTAGGTTACCTAGTGGGCATTTGGACTGTGTAGTTTACCTAGCAGGCACTTGGACTATGTAGGTTAACTAGCGGGCACTTGGACTATCTAGGTTACCTAGAGGGCACTTGGACTAGGTACGTTCCATAGCGGGCACTTGGGCTATCTTCGTTACCTAGCGGGCACTTGGACTATGTAGGTTAACGAACGGGCACTTGGACTATGTAGTTTTCCTAGCGGACATTTGGACTATTTATGTCACCATCAGGAACTTGGACTATGTAGGTTCCCTAGCGGGCACTTGGACTATGTACGTCCCCTAGTGGGCACTTGGACTATCTAGGTTAACTAATGGGCACTTGGACTATGTAGGCTGCCTAGCGGGCACTTGAACTATGTAGGTTCCATAGCGGGCACTTGGATTATGTAGGTTCCCTATTGGGCACTTGGATTATGTAGGTTCCCTATCGGGCACTTGGACTATGTAGGTTAACTAGCGGGCACTTGGACTGTCTAGGTAACCTAGCGGGCACTTGGACTATCTAGGTTAACGAACGGGCACTTGGACTATGTAGGTAACCTAGCGGGCACTTGGACTCTCTAGGTTACCTAGCGGGCACTTTGACTATCTAGGTTAACGAAGGGGCACTTGGACTATGTAGGTTACCCAGCGGGCACTTGGACAATTTAGGTTACCAAACAGGCACTTTGACTATCTAGGTTAACTAACGGGCACTTGGACTATGTAGGTTGCCTAGCGGGCACTTGGACTATGTAGGTTCCCTATCGGGTACTTGGACTGTCTAGGTTAACTAGCTGGCAATTGGACTGTCTAGGTTAACTAGTGGGCACTTGGACTATGTAGTTTACCTAACAGGCACTTGGACTATGTAGGTTAACTAGCGTGCACTTGGGCTATCTACGTTACCTAGCGGGCACTTGGACTATGTAAGTAAACGAACGGTCATTTAGACTATGTAGGTAACCTAATGGTCACTTGGACTGTCTAGGTTACCTATCGGGGACTTGGACTATGTAGGTTAACTAGCGGGCTCTTGGACTATGTTCGTCCCCTAGTGGGCACTTGGACTATCTAGGTTAACTAACAGGCACTAGGACTATCTAGGTAACTAGCAGGCACTTGGACTATCTAGGTTACCTAGTGGGCATTTGGACTGTGTAGTTTACCTAGCAGGCACTTGGACTATGTAGGTTAACTAGCGGGCACTTGGACTATCTAGGTTACCTAGAGGGCACTTGGACTAGGTACGTTCCATAGCGGGCACTTGGGCTATCTACGTTACCTAGCGGGCACTTGGACTATGTAGGTTAACGAACGGGCACTTGGACTATGTAGTTTTCCTTGCGGGCATTTGGACTATTTATGTCAACATCAGGAACTTGGACTATGTAGGTTCCCTAGCGGGCACTTGGACTATGTACGTCCCCTAGTGGGCACTTGGACTATCTAGGTTAACTAATGGGCACTTGGACTATGTAGGCTGCCTAGCGGGCACTTGAACTATGTAGGTTCCATAGCTGGCACTTGGATTATGTAGGTTCCCTATTGGGCACTTGGATTATGTAGGTTCCCTATCGGGCACTTGGACTATGTAGGTTAACTAGCGGGCACTTGGACTGTCTAGGTAACCTAGCGGGGACTTGGACTATCTAGGTTAACGAACGGGCACTTGGACTATGTAGGTAACCTAGCGGGCACTTGGACTCTCTAGGTTACCTAGCGGGCACTTTGACTATCTAAGTTAACGAAGGGGCACTTGGACTATGTAGGTTACCCAGCGGGCACTTGGACAATTTAGGTTACCAAACAGGCACTTTGACTATCTAGGTTAACTAACGGGCACTTGGACTATGTAGGTTGCCTAGCGGGCACTTGGACTATGTAGGTTTCCTATCGGGTACTTGGACTGTCTAGGTTAACTAGCTGGCAATTGGACTGTCTAGGTTAACTAGTGGGCACTTGGACTATGTAGTTTACCTAACAGGCACTTGGACTATGTAGGTTAACTAGCGGGCACTTGGGCTATCTACGTTACCTAGCGGGCACTTGGACTATGTAGGTAAACGAACTGTCATTTAGACTATGTAGGTAACCTAATGGTCACTTGGACTGTCTAGGTTACCTACCGGGACTTGGACTATGTAGGTTAACTAGCGGGCACTTGGACTATGTTCGTCCCCTAGTGGGCACTTGGACTATCTAGGTTAACTAACAGGCACTAGGACTATCTAGGTAACTAGCAGGCACTTGGACTATCTAGGTTACCTAGTGGGCATTTGGACTGTGTAGTTTACCTAGCAGGCACTTGGACTATGTAGGTTAACTAGCGGGCACTTGGACTCTCTAGGTTACCTAGCGGGCACTTTGACTATCTAGGTTAACGAAGGGGCACTTGGACTATGTAGGTTACCCAGCGGGCACTTGGACAATTTAGGTTACCAAACAGGCACTTTGACTATCTAGGTTAACTAACGGGCACTTGGACTATGTAGGTTCCCTAGCGGGCACTTGGACTATGTAGGTTCCCTATCGGGTACTTGGACTGTCTAGGTTAACTAGCTGGCAATTGGACTGTCTAGGTTAACTAGTGGGCACTTGGACTATGTAGTTTACCTAACAGGCACTTGGACTATGTAGGTTAACTAGCGGGCACTTGGGCTATCTACGTTACCTAGCGGGCACTTGGACTATGTAGGTAAACGAACGGTCATTTAGACTATGTAGGTAACCTAATGGTCACTTGGACTGTCTAGGTTACCTATCGGGGACTTGGACTATGTAGGTTAACTAGCGGGCACTTGGACTATGTTCGTCCCCTAGTGGGCACTTGGACTATCTAGGTTACCTAAAGGGCACTTGGACTAGGTACGTTCCCTAGCGGGCAATTGGGCTATCTACGTTACCTAGCGGGCACTTGGACTATGTAGTTTAACGAACGGGCACTTGGACTATGTAGTTTTCCTAGCGGGCATTTGGACTATTTCTGTCACCATCGGGAACTTGGACTATGTAGGTTCGCTAGCGGGCACTTGGACAATTTAGGTTACCTAGCAGGCAATTTGACTATCTAGGTTAACTAACGGGCACTTGGACTATGTAGGTTGCCTAGCGAGCACTTGGACTATGTAGGTTCCCAGCGGGCACTTGGACTATGTAGGTTCCCTATCGGGTACTTGGACTGTCTAGGTTAACTAGCGGGCAATTGGACTGTCTAGGTTACCTAGTGGGCAATTGGACTGTCTAGGTTACCTAGTGGGCACTTGGTCTATGTAGTTTACCTAGCGAACACTTGGACTATGTAGGTTCCCTAGCGGGCACTTGGACTATGTAGGTTCCCTATCGGGTACTTGGACAGTCTAGGTTAACTAGCGGGCATTGGACTGTCCAGGTTACCTAGTGGGCACTTGGACTATGTAGTTTACCTAGCAGGCACTTGGACTATGTAGGCTAACTAGCGGGCACTTGGACTATCTAGGTTACCTAGAGGGCATTTGGACTATGTACGTTTCCTAGCGGGCACTTGGGCTATCTATGTTACCTAGCGGGCACTTGGACTATGTAGGTTAACGAACGGACACTTGGACTATGTAGGTAAACTAATGGTCACTTGGACTGTCTAGGTTACCTAGCTGGGACTTGGACTATGTAGGTTAACTAGCGGGCATTTGGACTATCTAGGTTAACTAGCGGGCACTTGCACAATGCAGGTTCCCTAGGGGGCACTTTGACTATGTAGGTTCCCTAGCGGGCACTTGGACTATCTAGGTTAACTAGAGGGACTTGGACTATGTAGGTAACCTTGCGGGCACTTGGACTGTCTAGGTTACCTAGCGGGCACTTTGAATATCTAGGTTAATGAAGGGGCACTTGGACTATGCAGGTAACCTAGCGGGCACTTGGATTGTCTAGGTTACCTAGCGGGCACTTGGCCTATCGAGGTTAACGAACGGGCACTTGGACTATGTACGTTAACTAGCGGACACTTCGACTATCTAGGTTAGCTAATGGGCAATTGGACTATCTAGGTTACCTGGCGGGCACTTGGACTATGTAGGTTCCCTATCGGGTACATGGACTGTCTAGGTTAACTAGCGGGCAATTGGACTGCCTAGGTTACGTAGTGGGCATTTGGACTATGTTGTTTACCTAGCAGGCACTTGGACTATGTAGGTTAACTAGCGGGCACTTGGACTATCTAGGTTACCTAGAGGGCACTTGGACTAGGTACGTTCCATAGCGGGCACTTGGGCTATCTACGTTACCTAGCGGGCACTTGGACTATGTAGGTTAACGAACGGGCACTTGGACTATGTAGTTTTCCTAGCGGGCATTTGGACTATTTATGTCACCATCGGGAACTTGGACTATGTAGGTTCCCTAGCGGGCATTTGGACTATGTACGTCCCCTAGTGGGCACTTGGACTATCTAGGTTAACTAACGGGCACTTGGACTATGTAGGTTGCCTAGCGAGCACTTGGACTATGTAGGTTCCCAGCGGGCACTTGGACTATGTAGGTTCCCTATCGGGTACTTGGACTGTCTAGGTTAACTAGCGGGCAATTGGACTGTCTAGGTTACCTAGTGGGCAATTGGTCTATGTAGTTTACCTAGCGAGCACTTGGACTATGTAGGTTCCCTAGCGGGCACTTGGACTATGTAGGTTCCCTATCGGGTACTTGGACCGTCTAGGTTAACTAGCGGGCATTGGACTGTCCAGGTTACCTAGTGGGCACTTGGACTATGTAGTTTACCTAGCAGGCACTTGGACTATGTAGGCTAACTAGCGGGCACTTGGACTATCTAGGTTACCTAGAGGGCATTTGGACTATGTACGTTTCCTAGCGGGCACTTGGGCTATCTACGTTACCTAGCGGGCACTTGGACTATGTAGGTTAACGAACGGACACTTGGACTATGTAGGTAAACTAATGGTCACTTGGACTGTCTAGGTTACCTAGCTGGGACTTGGACTATGTAGGTTAACTAGCGGCCATTTGGACTATCTAGGTTAACTAGCGGGTTCTTGCACAATGCAGGTTCCCTAGGGGGCACTTTGACTATGTAGGTTCCCTAGCGGGCACTTGACTATCTAGGTTAACTAGAGGGACTTGGACTATGTAGGTATCCTAGCGGGCACTTGGATTTTCTAGGTTACCTAGCGGGCACTTGGCCTATCGAGGTTAACGAACGGGCACTTGGACTATGTACGTTAACTAGCGGACACTTCGACTATCTAGGTTAGCTAATGGGCAATTGGACTATCTAGGTTACCTGGCGGGCACTTGGACTATGTAGGTTCCCTATCGGGTACTTGGACTGTCTAGGTTAACTAGCGGGCAATTGGACTGTCTAGGTTACGTAGTGGGCATTTGGACTATGTTGTTTACCTAGCAGGCACTTGGACTATGTACGTTCCCTAGCGGGCACTTGGGCTATGTACGTTACCTAGCGGGCACTTGGACTATGTAGGTTAACGAAAGGGCACTTGGACTATGTAGTTTCCCTAGCGGGCATTAGGACAATTTATGTTACCATCGGGAACTTGGACTATGTAGGTTACCTAGCGGGCACTTGGACTATGTACGTACCTTAGTGGGCACGTGTACTATCTAGGTTAACTAACGGGCACTTGGACTATGTAGGCTGTCTAGCGGGCACTTGGACTATGTAGGTTCCCTAGCGGGCACTTGGATTATGTAGGTTCCCTATTGGGCACTTGGATTATGTAGGTTCCCTATCGGGCACTTGGACTATGTAGGTTAACTAGCGGGCACTTGGACTGTCTAGGTAACCTAGCGGGCACTTGGACTATCTAGGTTAACAAACGGGCACTTGGACTATGTAGGTAACCTAGCGGGCACTTGGACTGTCTAGGTTACCTAGCGGGCACTTTGACTATCTAGGTTAATGAAAGGGCACGTGGACTATGTAGGTTACCTAGCGGGCACTTGGATTATCTAGGTTAGCCAACAGGAACTTGGAATATCTAGGTTACCTAGCGGGCACTCAGACTATGTAGGTTTCCTTGCGGGCACTTGTACTATCTAGGTTACCTAACCCGAACTTGGACTATGTAGGCTAACTAGCGGAAACATGTACGATCGAGGTTAACTAGCGGGCACTTGGAATATCTAGGTTAACTAGCGGGCCCTTGGACTATGTAGGTTAACTAGCGGGAACTTGGACTATCTAGGTTAACTAGCGGGTTCTTGGACTATGTAGGTTAACTAGCGGGCACTTGGATTATCTAGGTTAACTAGCTGACCTTGGACTATGTAGGTTAACTAGCGGGCACTTGGACTATCTAGGTTAACTAGCGGGCATTTGCACAATGCAGGTTCCCTAGCGGGCACTTTGAGTATTTAGGTTCCCTATGGGCTCTTGGACTATCTAGGTTCCCTAACGGGCACTTGGAATATATAGGTTCCCTATCGGGCACTTGGACTATGTAGGGTCCTCAGCGGGCACTTGGACTATGTAGGTATCCTATCGGGCATTGGACTATGTAGGTTAACTAGCAGGACCTTGGACTATCTAGGTTACCTAGCAGGCACTTGGTCTATGTAGATTAACTAGCGGGCACTTGGACAATCTAGGTTACCTAGCGGGCACTTGAACTATGTACATACCCTAGCGGGCACTTGGACTATCTAGGTTACCTAGCGGGAACTTGGACTATGTACGTACCCTAGCGGGCACTTGGACTATCTAGGTTAACTAGAGGGACCTTGGACTATGTAGGTTAACTAGCGGGCACTTGGACTATCTAGATTAACTGGCGGGCCCTTGGACTATCTAGGTTAACTAGCGGGCACTTGGACTATCTAGGTTAACTAGCGGGCTCTTGGACTATTTAGTTTCCCTAGCGATCATTTGGATTACTTAGGTTACCCAATGCGCACTTGGACAATGTAAGTTACCTAGCGGGCACTTGGACTATGTATGTTAACTAGAAGGCACTTGGACTATCAAGGTTACCTAGCGGGCCCTTGGACTATGTAGGTTACCAGCGGGCACTTTGACTATGTAGGTTAACGAACGTGCACTTGGACTATGTAGGTTAACTAGCGGGCACTTGGACAATCTAGGTTACATAGTGGGCACATGAACTATGTACATACCCTAGCGGGCACTTGGACTATCTATGTTACCTAGCGGCACTTGGACTATGTACGTACCGTAGCGGGCACTTGGACTATCTAGATTAACTAGAGGGACCTTGGACTATGTAGGTTAACTAGCGGGCACTTGGATTAGCTAGGTTAACTAGCGGGCACTTGGACTATCTAGATTAACTAGTGGGCCCTTGGACTATCTAGGTTAACTAGCGGGAACTTGGACTATCTAGGTTAACTAGCGGGCACTTGGACTATCTAGGTTAACTAGCGGGCACTTGGAGTATGTAGTTTCCCTAGCGATCATTTGGATTACTTAGGTTACCTAGCGTGCACTTGGACTATGTAGGTTAACTAGAAGGCACTTGGACTATCAAGGTTACCTAGCGGGCCCTAGGACTGTGTAGGTTACCAGCGGGCATGTTGACTATCTAGGTTAACGAACGTGCACTTGGACTATGTAGGTAACCTAGCGGGCACTTGGACTGTCTAGGTTACCTAGCGGGCACTTGGCCTATCTAGGTTAACCAACGGGCACTTGGACTATGTAGGTTAACTAGCGGGCACTTGGACTATCTAGGTTACCTAGCAGGCACTTGGTCTATGTAGATTAACTAGCGGGCACTTGGACAATCTAGGTTACCTAGCGGGCACTTGAACTATGTACATACCCTAGCGGGCACTTGGACTATCTAGGTTACCTAGCGGGAACTTGGACTATGTACGTACCCTAGCGGGCACTTGGACTAACTAGGTTAACTAGAGGGACCTTGGACTATGTAGGTTAACTAGCGGGCACTTGGACTATCTAGATTAACTGGCGGGCCCTTGGACTATCTAGGTTAACTAGCGGGCACTTGGACTATGTAGGTTAACTAGCGGGCACTTCGACTATCTAGGTTAGCTAACGGGCAATTGGACTATCTTGGTTACCTAGCGGGCACTTGGACTATGTAGGTTCCCTAGCGGGCACTTGGACAATTTAGGTTACCAAACAGGCACTTTGACTATCTAGGTTAATTAACGGGCACTTGGAATACGTAGGTTGCCTAGCGAGCACTTGGACTTTGTAGGTTCCCTAGCGGGCACTTGGACTATGTAGGTTCCCTATCGGGTTCTTGGACTGTCTAGGTTAACTAGCTGGCAATTGGACTGTCTAGGTTAACTAGTGGGCACTTGGACTATGTAGTTTACCTAACAGGCACTTGGACTATGTAGGTTAACTAGCGGGCACTTGGGCTATCTACGTTACCAAGCGGGCACTTGGACTATGTAGGTTAATAAACGGGCATTTAGACTATGTAGGTAACCTAATGGTCACTTGGACTGTCTAGGTTACCTATCGGGGACTTGGACTATGTAGGTTAACTAGCGGGCACTTGGACTATGTTCGTCCCCTAGTGGGCACTTGGACTATCTAGGTTAACTAACAGGCTCTAGGACTATCTAGGTAACTAGCAGGCACTTGGACTATCTAGGTTACCTAGTGGGCATTTGGACTGTGTAGTTTACCTAGCAGGCACTTGGACTATGTAGGTTAACTAGCGGGCACTTGGACTATCTAGGTTACCTAGAGGGCACTTGGACTAGGTACGTTCCATAGCGGGAACTTGGGCTATCTACGTTACCTAGCGGGCACTTGGACTATGTAGGTTAACGAACGGGCACTTGGACTATGTAGTTTTCCTAGCGGGCATTTGGACTATTTATGTCACCATCGGGAACTTGGACTATGTAGGTTCCCTAGCGGGCACTTGGACTATGTACGTCCCCTAGTGGGCACTTGGACTATCTAGGTTAACTAACGGGCACTTGGACTATGTAGGTTGCCTAGCGAGCACTTGGACTATGTAGGTTCCCAGCGGGCACTTGGACTATGTAGGTTCCCTATCGGGTACTTGGACTGTCTAGGTTAACTAGCGGGCAATTGGACTGTCTAGGTTACCTAGTGGGCACTTGGTCTATGTAGTTTACCTAGCGAGCACTTGGACTATGTAGGTTCCCTAGCGGGCACTTGGACTATGTAGGTTCCCTATCGGGTACTTGGACAGTCTAGGTTAACTAGCGGGCATTGGACTGTCCAGGTTACCTAGTGGGCACTTGGACTATGTAGTTTACCTAGCAGGCACTTGGACTATGTAGGCTAACTAGCGGGCACTTGGACTATCTAGGTTACCTAGAGGGCATTTGGACTATGTACGTTTCCTAGCGGGCACTTGGGCTATCTACGTTACCTAGCGGGCACTTGGACTATGTAGGTTAACGAACGGACACTTGGACTATGTAGGTAAACTAATGGTCACTTGGACTGTCTAGGTTACCTAGCTGGGACTTGGACTATGTAGGTTAACTAGCGGGCATTTGGACTATCTAGGTTAACTAGCGGGCACTTGCACAATGCAGGTTCCCTAGGGGGCACTTTGACTATGTAGGTTCCCTAGCGGGCACTTGGACTATCTAGGTTAACTATAGGGACTTGGACTATGTAGGTAACCTAGCGGGCACTTGGACTGTCTAGGTTACCTAGCGGGCACTTTGAATATCTAGGTTAATGAAGGGGCACTTGGACTATGCAGGTAACCTAGCGGGCACTTGGATTGTCTAGGTTACCTAGCGGGCACTTGGCCTATCGAGGTTAACGAACGGGCACTTGGACTATGTACGTTAACTAGCGGACACTTCGACTATCTAGGTTAGCTAATGGGCAATTGGACTATCTAGGTTACCTGGCGGGCACTTGGACTATGTAGGTTCCCTATCGGGTACTTGGACTGTCTAGGTTAACTAGCGGGCAATTAACTGTCTAGGTTACGTAGTGGGCATTTGGACTATGTTGTTTACCTAGCAGGCACTTGGACTATGTAGGTTAACTAGCGGGCACTTGGACTATCTAGGTTACCAAGAGGGCACTTGGACTATGTACGTTCCCTAGCGGGCACTTGGGCTATGTACGTTACCTAGCGGGCATATGGACTATGTAGGTTAACGAAAGGGCACTTGGACTATGTAGTTTCCCTAGCGGGCATTAGGACTATTTATGTTACCATCGGGAACTTGGACTATGTAGGTTACCTAGCGGGCACTTGGACTATGTACGTACCCTAGTGGGCACGTGGACTATCTAGGTTAACTAACGGGCACTTGGACTATGTAGGCTGTCTAGCGGGCACTTGGACTATGTAGGTTCCCTAGCGGGCACTTGGATTATGTAGGTTCCCTATTGGGCACTTGGATTATGTAGGTTCCCTATCGGGCACTTGGACTATGTATGTAGGTTAACTAGCGGGCACTTGGACTGTCTAGGTAACCTAGCGGGCACTTGGACTATCTAGGTTAACAAACGGGCACTTGGACTATGTAGGTAACCTAGCGGGCACTTGGACTGTCTAGGTTACCTAGCGGGCACTTTGACTATCTAGGTTAATGAAAGGGCACGTGGACTATGTAGGTTACCTAGCGGGCACTTGGATTATCTAGGTTAGCCAACAGGAACTTGGAATATCTAGGTTACCTAGCGGGCACTCGGACTATGTAGGTTTCCTTGCGGGCACTTGTACTATCTAGGTTACCTAACCCGAACTTGGACTATGTAGGCTAACTAGCGGAAACATGTACGATCGAGGTTAACTAGCGGGCACTTTGAATATCTAGGTTAACTAGCGGGCCCTTGGACTATGTAGGTTAACTAGCGGGAACTTGGACTATCTAGGTTAACTAGCGGGTTCTTGGACTATGTAGGTTAACTAGCGGGCACTTGGATTATCTAGGTTAACTAGCTGACCTTGGACTATGTAGGTTAACTAGCGGGCACTTGGACTATCTAGGTTAACTAGCGGGCATTTGCACAATGCAGGTTCCCTAGCGGGCACTTTGAGTATTTAGGTTCCCTATGGGCTCTTGGACTATCTAGGTTCCCTAACGGGCACTTGGAATATATAGGTTCCCTATCGGGCACTTGGACTATGTAGGGTCCTCAGCGGGCACTTGGACTATGTAGGTATCCTATCGGGCATTGGACTATGTAGGTTAACTAGCAGGACCTTGGACTATCTAGGTTACCTAGCAGGCACTTGGTCTATGTAGATTAACTAGCGGGCACTTGGACAATCTAGGTTACCTAGCGGGCACTTGAACTATGTACATACCCTAGCGGGCACTTGGACTATCTAGGTTACCTAGCGGGAACTTGGATTATGTACGTACCCTAGCGGGCACTTGGACTATCTAGGTTAACTAGAGGGACCTTGGACTATGTAGGTTAACTAGCGGGCACTTGGACTATCTAGATTAACTGGCGGGCTCTTGGACTATCTAGGTTAACTAGCGGGCACTTGGACTATCTAGGTTAACTAGCGGGCTCTTGGACTATTTAGTTTCCCTAGCGATCATTTGGATTACTTAGGTTACCCAATGCGCACTTGGACAATGTAAGTTACCTAGCGGGCACTTGGACTATGTAGGTTAACTAGAAGGCACTTGGACTATCAAGGTTACCTAGCGGGCCCTTGGACTATGTAGGTTACCAGCGGGCACTTTGACTATGTAGGTTAACGAACGTGCACTTGGACTATGTAGGTTAACTAGCGGGCACTTGGACAATCTAGGTTACATAGTGGGCACATGAACTATGTACATACCCTAGTGGGCACTTGGACTATCTATGTTACCTAGCGGCACTTGGACTATATACGTACCGTAGCGGGCACTTGGACTATCTAGATTAACTAGAGGGACCTTGGACTATGTAGGTTAACTAGCGGGCACTTGGATTAGCTAGGTTAACTAGCGGGCACTTGGACTATCTAGATTAACTAGCGGGCCCTTGGACTATCTAGGTTAACTAGCGGGAACTTGGACTATCTAGGTTAACTAGCGGGCACTTGGACTATCTAGGTTAACTAGCGGGCACTTGGAGTATGTAGTTTCCCTAGCGATCATTTGGATTACTTAGGTTACCTAGCGTGCACTTGGACTATGTAGGTTAACTAGAAGGCACTTGGACTATCAAGGTTACCTAGCGGGCCCTAGGACTGTGTAGGTTACCAGCGGGCACGTTGACTATCTAGGTTAACGAACGTGCACTTGGACTATGTAGGTAACCTAGCGGGGACTTGGACTGTCTAGGTTACCTAGCGGGCACTTGGCCTATCTAGGTTAACCAACGGGCACTTGGACTATGTAGGTTAACTAGCGGGCACTTGGACTATCTAGGTTACCTAGCAGGCACTTGGTCTATGTAGATTAACTAGCGGGCACTTGGACAATCTAGGTTACCTAGCGGGCACTTGAACTATGTACATACCCTAGCGGACACTTGGACTATCTAGGTTACCTAGCGGGAACTTGGACTATGTACGTACCCTAGCGGGCACTTGGACTAACTAGGTTAACTAGAGGGACCTTGGACTATGTAGGTTAACTAGCGGGCACTTGGACTATCTAGATTAACTGGCGGGCCCTTGGACTATCTAGGTTAACTAGCGGGCACTTGGACTATGTAGGTTAACTAGCGGGCACTTCTACTATCTAGGTTAGCTAACGGGCAATTGGACTATCTTGGTTACCTAGCGGGCACTTGGACTATGTAGGTTCCCTAGCGGGCACTTGGACAATTTAGGTTACCAAACAGGCACTTTGACTATCTAGGTTAATTAACGGGCACTTGGAATACGTAGGTTGCCTAGCGAGCACTTGGACTATGTAGGTTCCCTAGCGGGCACTTGGACTATGTAGGTTCCCTATCGGGTACTTGGACTGTCTAGGTTAACTAGCTGGCAATTGGACTGTCTAGGTTAACTAGTGGGCACTTGGACTATGTAGTTTACCTAACAGGCACTTGGACTATGTAGGTTAACTAGCGGGCACTTGGGCTATCTACGTTACCAAGCGGGCACTTGGACTATGTAGGTTAATAAACGGGCATTTAGACTATGTAGGTAACCTAATGGTCACTTGGACTGTCTAGGTTACCTATCGGGGACTTGGACTATGTAGGTTAACTAGCGGGCACTTGGACTATGTTCGTCCCCTAGTGGGCACTTGGACTATCTAGGTTAACTAACAGGCACTAGGACTATCTAGGTAACTAGCAGGCACTTGGAATATCTAGGTTACCTAGTGGGCATTTGGACTGTGTAGTTTACCTAGCAGGCACTTGGACTATGTAGGTTAACTAGCGGGCACTTGGACTATCTAGGTTACCTAGAGGGCACTTGGACTAGGTACGTTCCATAGCGGGCACTTGGGCTATCTACGTTACCTAGCGGGCACTTGGAATATGTAGGTTAACGAACGGGCACTTGGACTATGTAGTTTTCCTAGCGGGCATTTGGACTATTTATGTCACCATCGGGAACTTGGACTATGTAGGTTCCCTAGCGGGCACTTGGACTATGTACGTCCCCTAGTGGGCACTTGGACTATCTAGGTTAACTAACGGGCACTTGGACTATGTAGGTTGCCTAGCGAGCACTTGGACTATGTAGGTTCCCAGCGGGCACTTGGACTATGTAGGTTCCCTATCGGGTACTTGGACTGTCTAGGTTAACTAGCGGGCAATTGGACTGTCTAGGTTACCTAGTGGGCACTTGGTCTATGTAGTTTACCTAGCGAGCACTTGGACTATGTAGGTTCCCTAGCGGGCACTTGGACTATGTAGGTTCCCTATCGGGTACTTGGACGGTCTAGGTTAACTAGCGGGCATTGGACTGTCCAGGTTACCTAGTGGGCACTTGGACTATGTAGTTTACCTAGCAGGCACTTGGACTATGTAGGCTAACTAGCGGGCACTTGGACTATCTAGGTTACCTAGAGTGCATTTGGACTATGTACGTTTCCTAGCGGGCACTTGGGCTATCTACGTTACCTAGCGGGCACTTTGACTATGTAGGTTAACGAACGGACACTTGGACTGTCTAGGTTACCTAGCTGGGACTTGGACTATGTAGGTTAACTAGCGGGCATTTGGACTATCTAGGTTAACTAGCGGGCACTTGCACAATGCAGGTTCCCTAGGGGGCACTTTGACTATGTAGGTTCCCTAGCGGGCACTTGGACTATCTAGGTTAACTAGAGGGACTTGGACTATGTAGGTAACCTAGCGGGCACTTGGACTGTCTAGGTTACCTAGCGGGCACTTTGACTATCTAGGTTAATGAAGGGGCACTTGGACTATGCAGGTAACCTAGCGGGCACTTGGATTTTCTAGGTTATCTAGCGGGCACTTGGCCTATCGAGGTTAACGAACGGGCACTTGGACTATGTACGTTAACTAGCGGACACTTCGACTATCTAGGTTAGCTAATGGGCAATTGGACTATCTAGGTTACCTGGCGGGCACTTGGACTATGTAGGTTCCCTATCGGGTACTTGGACTGTCTAGGTTAACTAGCGGGCAATTGGACTGTCTAGGTTACGTAGTGGGCATTTGGACTATGTTGTTTACCTAGCAGGCACTTGGACTATGTAGGTTAACTAGCGGGCACTTGGACTATCTAGGTTACCTAGAGGGCACTTGGATTATGTACGTTCCCTAGCGGGCACATGGGCTATGTACGTTACCTAGCGGGCACTTGGACTATGTAGGTTAACGAAAGGGCACTTGGACTATGTAGTTTCCCTAGCGGGCATTAGGACTATTTATGTTACCATCGGGAACTTGGACTATGTAGGTTACCTAGCGGGCACTTGGACTATGTACGTCCCCTAGTGGGCACGTGGACTATCTAGGTTAACTAACGGGCACTTGGACTATGTAGGCTGCCTAGCGGGCACTTGGACTATCTAGGTTACCTAGCAGGCACTTGGTCTATGTAGATTAACTAGCGGGCACTTGGCCAATCTAGGTTACCTAGCGGGCACTTGAACTATGTACATACCCTAGCGGACACTTGGACTATCTAGGTTACCTAGCGGGAACTTGGACTATGTACGTACCCTAGCGGGCACTCGGACTAACTAGGTTAACTAGAGGGACCTTGGACTATGTAGGTTAACTAGCGGGCACTTGGACTATCTAGATTAACTGGCGGGCCCTTGGACTATCTAGGTTAACTAGCGGGCACTTGGACTATGTAGGTTAACTAGCGGGCACTTCTACTATCTAGGTTAGCTAACGGGCAATTGGACTATCTTGGTTACATAGCGGGCACTTGGACTATGTAGGTTCCCTAGCGGGCACTTGGACAATTTAGGTTACCAAACAGGCACTTTGACTATCTAGGTTAATTAACGGGCACTTGGAATACGTAGGTTGCCTAGCGAGCACTTGGACTATGTAGGTTCCCTAGCGGGCACTTGGACTATGTAGGTTCCCTATCGGGTACTTGGACTGTCTAGGTTAACTAGCTGGCAATTGGACTGTCTAGGTTAACTAGTGGGCACTTGGACTATGTAGTTTACCTAACAGGCACTTGGACTATGTAGGTTAACTAGCGGGCACTTGGGCTATCTACGTTACCAAGCGGGCACTTGGACTATGTAGGTTAATAAACGGGCATTTAGACTATGTAGGTAACCTAATGGTCACTTGGACTGTCTAGGTTACCTATCGGGGACTTGGACTATGTAGGTTAACTAGCGGGCACTTGGACTATGTTCGTCCCCTAGTGGGCACTTGGACTATCTAGGTTAACTAACAGGCACTAGGACTATCTAGGTAACTAGCAGGCACTTGGACTATCTAGGTTACCTAGTGAGCATTTGGACTGTGTAGTTTACCTAGCAGGCACTTGGACTATGTAGGTTAACTAGCGGGCACTTGGACTATCTAGGTTACCTAGAGGGCACTTGGACTAGGTACGTTCCATAGCGGGCAATTGGGCTATCTACGTTACCTAGCGGGCACTTGGACTATGTAGGTTAACGAACGGGCACTTGGACTATGTAGTTTTCCTAGCGGGCATTTGGACTATTTATGTCACCATCGGGAACTTGGACTATGTAGGTTCCCTAGCGGGCACTTGGACTATGTACGTCCCCTAGTGGGCACTTGGACTATCTAGGTTAACTAACGGGCACTTGGACTATGTAGGTTGCCTAGCGAGCACTTGGACTATGTAGGTTCCCAGCGGGCACTTGGACTATGTAGGTTCCCTATCGGGTACTTGGACTGTCTAGGTTAACTAGCGGGCAATTGGACTGTCTAGGTTACCTAGTGGGCACTTGGTCTATGTAGTTTACCTAGCGAGCACTTGGACTATGTAGGTTCCCTAGCGGGCACTTGGACTATGTAGGTTCCCTATCGGGTACTTGGACGGTCTAGGTTAACTAGCGGGCATTGGACTGTCCAGGTTACCTAGTGGGCACTTGGACTATGTAGTTTACCTAGCAGGCACTTGGACTATGTAGGCTAACTAGCGGGCACTTGGACTATCTAGGTTACCTAGAGTGCATTTGGACTATGTACGTTTCCTAGCGGGCACTTGGGCTATCTACGTTACCTAGCGGGCACTTTGACTATGTAGGTTAACGAACGGACACTTGGACTATGTAGGTAAACTAATGGTCACTTGGACTGTCTAGGTTACCTAGCTGGGACTTGGACTATGTAGGTTAACTAGCGGGCATTTGGACTATCTAGGTTAACTAGCGGGCACTTGCACAATGCAGGTTCCCTAGGGGGCACTTTGACTATGTAGGTTCCCTAGCGGGCACTTGGACTATCTAGGTTAACTAGAGGGACTTGGACTATGTAGGTAACCTAGCGGGCACTTGGACTGTCTAGGTTACCTAGCGGGCACTTTGACTATCTAGGTTAATGAAGGGGCACTTGGACTATGCAGGTAACCTAGCGGGCACTTGGATTTTCTAGGTTATCTAGCGGGCACTTGGCCTATCGAGGTTAACGAACGGGCACTTGGACTATGTACGTTAACTAGCGGACACTTCGACTATCTAGGTTAGCTAATGGGCAATTGGACTATCTAGGTTACCTGGCGGGCACTTGGACTATGTAGGTTCCCTATCGGGTACTTGGACTGTCTAGGTTAACTAGCGGGCAATTGGACTGTCTAGGTTACGTAGTGGGCATTTGGACTATGTTGTTTACCTAGCAGGCACTTGGACTATGTAGGTTAACTAGCGGGCACTTGGACTATCTAGGTTACCTAGAGGGCACTTGGACTATGTACGTTCCCTAGCGGGCACTTGGACTATCTAGGTTAACTAACAGGCACTAGGACTATCTAGGTAACTAGCAGGCACTTGGACTATCTAGGTTACCTAGTGGGCATTTGGACTGTGTAGTTTACCTAGCAGGCACTTGGACTATGTAGGTTATCTAGCGGGCACTTGGACTATCTAGGTTACCTAGAGGGCACTTGGAATAGGTACGTTCCATAGCGGGCACTTGGGCTATCTACGTTACCTAGCGGGCACTTGGACTATGTAGGTTAACGAACGGGCACTTGGACTATGTAGTTTTCCTAGCGGGCATTTGGACTATTTATGTCACCATCGGGAACTTGGACTATGTAGGTTACCTAGCGGGCACTTGGACTATGTACGTCCCCTAGTGGGCACGTGGACTATCTAGGTTAACTAACGGGCACTTGGACTATGTAGGCTGCCTAGCGGGCACTTGGACTATGTAGGTTAATAAACGGGCATTTAGACTATGTAGGTAACCTAATGGTCACTTGGACTGTCTAGGTTACCTATCGGGGACTTGGACTATGTAGGTTAACTAGCGGGCACTTGGACTATGTTCGTCCCCTAGTGGACACTTGGACTATCTAGGTTAACTAACAGGCACTAGGACTATCTAGGTAACTAGCAGGCACTTGGACTATCTAGGTTACCTAGTGGGCATTTGGACTGTGTAGTTTACCTAGCAGGCACTTGGACTATGTAGGTTAACTAGCGGGCACTTGGACTATCTAGGTTACCTAGAGGGCACTTGGACTAGGTACGTTCCATAGCGGGCACTTGGGCTATCTACGTTACCTAGCGGGCACTTGGACTATGTAGGTTAACGAACGGGCACTTGGACTATGTAGTTTTCCTAGCGGGCATTTGGACTATTTATGTCACCATCGGGAACTTGGACTATGTAGGTTCCCTAGCGGGCACATGGACTATGTACGTCCCCTAGTGGGCACTTGGACTATCTAGGTTAACTAACGGGCACTTGGACTATGTAGGTTGCCTAGCGAGCACTTGGACTATGTAGGTTCCCAGCGGGCACTTGGATTATGTAGGTTCCCTATCGGGTACTTGGACTGTCTAGGTTAACTAGCGGGCAATTGGACTGTCTAGGTTACCTAGTGAGCACTTGGTCTATGTAGTTTATCTAGCGAGCACTTGGACTATGTAGGTTCCCTAGCGGGCACTTGGACTATGTAGGTTCCCTATCGGGTACTTGGACAGTCTAGGTTAACTAGCGGGCATTGGACTGTCCAGGTTACCTAGTGGGCACTTGGACTATGTAGTTTACCTAGCAGGCACTTGGACTATGTAGGCTAACTAGCGGGCACTTGGACTATCTAGGTTACCTAGAGGGCATTTGGACTATGTACGTTTCCTAGCGGGCACTTGGGCTATCTACGTTACCTAGCGGGCACTTGGACTATGTAGGTTAACGAACGGACACTTGGACTATGTAGGTAAACTAATGGTCACTTGGACTGTCTAGGTTACCTAGCTGGGACTTGGACTATGTAGGTTAACTAGCGGGCATTTGGACTATCTAGGTTAACTGGCGGGCACTTGCACAATGCAGGTTCCCTAGGGGGCACTTTGACTATGTAGGTTCCCTAGCGGGCACTTGGACTATCTAGGTTAACTAGAGGGACTTGGACTATGTAGGTAACCTAGCGGGCACTTGGACTGTCTAGGTTACCTAGCGGGCACTTTCACTATCTAGGTTAATGAAGGGGCACTTGGACTATGCAGGTAACCTAGCGGGCACTTGGATTGTCTAGGTTACCTAGCGGGCACTTGGCCTATCTAGGTTAACGAACGGGCACTTGGACTATGTACGTTAACTAGCGGACACTTCGACTCTCTAGGTTAGCTAATGGGCAATTGGACTATCTAGGTTACCTGGCGGGCACTTGGACTATGTAGGTTCCCTATCGGGTACTTGGACTGTCTAGTTTAACTAGCGGGCAATTGGACTGTCTAGGTTACGTAGTGGGCATTTGGACTATGTTGTTTACCTAGCAGGCACTTGGACTATGTAGGTTAACTAGCGGGCACTTGGACTATCTAGGTTACCTAAAGGGCACTTGGACTATGTACGTTCCCTAGCGGGCACTTGGGCTATGTACGTTACCTAGCGGGCACTTGAACTATGTAGGTTAACGAAAGGGCACTTGGACTATGTAGTTTCCCTAGCGGGCATTAGGACTATTTATGTTACCATCGGGAACTTGGACTATGTAGGTTACCTAGCGGGCATTTGGACTATGTACGTCCCTTAGTGGGCACGTGGACTATCTAGGTTAACTAACGGGCACTTGGACTATGTAGGCTGCCTAGCGGGCACTTGGACTATGTAGGTTCCCTGGCGGGCACTTGGATTATGTAGGTTCCCTATTGGGCACTTGGATTCCCCTATCGGGCACTTGGACTATGTAGGTTAACTAGCGGGCACTTGGACTGTCTAGGTAACCTAGCGGGCACTTGGACTATCTAGGTTAACAAACGGGCACTTGGACTATGTAGGTAACCTAGCGGGCACTTGGACTGTCTAGGTTACCTAGCGGGCACTTTGACTATCTAGGTTAATGAAAGGGCACGTGGACTATGTAGGTTACCTAGCGGGCACTTGGATTATCTAGGTTAGCCAACAGGAACTTGGAATATCTAGGTTACCTAGCGGGCACTCGGACTATGTAGGTTTCCTTGCGGGCACTTGTACTATCTAGGTTACCTAACCCGAACTTGGACTATGTAGGCTAACTAGTGGAAACATGGACGATCGAGGTTAACTAGCGGGGACTTGGAATATCTAGGTTAACTAGCGGGCCCTTGGACTATGTAGGTTAACTAGCGGGAACTTGGACTGTCTAGGTAACCTAGCGGGCACTTGGACTATCTAGGTTAACAAACTAGCGGGCACTTGGATTATCTAGGTTAACTAGCTGACCTTGGACTATGTAAGTTAACTAGCGGGCACTTGGACTATCTAGGTTAACTAGCGGGCATTTGCACAATGCAGGTTCCCTAGAGGGCACTATGAGTATTTAGGTTCCCTATGGGCTCTTGGACTATCTAGGTTCCCTAACGGGCACTTGGAATATATAGGTTCCCTATCGGACACTTGGACTATGTAGGGTCCTCAGCGGGCACTTGGACTATGTAGGTATCCTATCGGGCCTTGGACTATGTAGGTTAACTAGCAGGACCTTGGACTATCTAGGTTACCTAGCAGGCACTTGGTCTATGTAGATTAACTAGCGGGCACGTGGACAATCTAGGTTACCTAGCGGGCACTTGAACTATGTACATACCCTAGCGGGCACTTGGACTATCTAGGTTACCTAGCGGGAACTCGGACTATGTACGTACCCTAGCGGGCACTTGGACTATCTAGGTTAACTAGAGGGACCTTGGACTATGTTGGTTAACTAGCGGGCACTTGGACTATCTAGATTAACTGGCGGGCCCTTGGACTATCTAGGTTAACTAGCGGGCACTTGGACTATCTAGGTTAACTAGCGGGCTCTTGGACTATGTAGTTTCCCTAGCGATCATTTGGATTACTTAGGTTACCCAATGCGCACTTGGACAATGTAACTTACCTAGCGGGCACTTGGACTATGTAGGTTAACTAGAAGGCACTTGGACTATCAAGGTTACCTAGCGGGCCCTTGGACTATGTAGGTTACCAGCGGGCACTTTGACTATGTAGGTTAACGAACGTGCACTTGGACTATGTAGGTTAACTAGCGGGCACTTGGACAATCTAGGTTACATAGCGGGCACATGAACTATGTACATACCCTAGCGGGCACTTGGACTATCTAGGTTACCTAGCGGCACTTGGACTATGTACGTACCCTAGCGGGCACTTGGACTATCTAGATTAACTAGAGGGACCTTGGACTATGTAGGTTAACTAGCGGGCACTTGGATTAGCTAGGTTAACTAGCGGGCACTTGGACTATCTAGATTAACTAGCGGGCCCTTGGACTATCTAGGTTAACTAGCGGGAACTTGGACTATCTAGGTTAACTAGCGGGCACTTGGACTATCTAGGTTAACTAGCGGGCACTTGGAGTATGTAGTTTCCCTAGCGATCATTTGGATTACTTAGGTTACCTAGCGTGCACTTGGACTATGTAGGTTAACTAGAAGGCACTTGGACTATCAAGGTTACCTAGCGGGCCCTAGGACTATGTAGGTTACCAGCGGGCACGTTGACTATCTAGGTTAACGAACGTGCACTTGGACTATGTAGGTAACCTAGCGGGCACTTGGACTGTCTAGGTTACCTAGCGGGCACTTGGCCCATCTAGGTTAACCAACGGGCACTTGGACTATGTAGGTTAACTAGCGGGCACTTGGACTATCTAGGTTACCTAGCAGGCACTTGGTCTATGTAGATTAACTAGCGGGCACTTGGACAATCTAGGTTACCTAGCGGGCACTTGAACTATGTACATACCCTAGCGGGCACTTGGACTATCTAGGTTACCTAGCGGGAACTTGGACTATGTACGTACCCTAGCGGGCACTTGGACTAACTAGGTTAACTAGAGGGACCTTGGACTATGTAGGTTAACTAGCGGGCACTTGGACTATCTAGATTAACTGGCGGGCCCTTGGACTATCTAGGTTAACTAGCGGGCACTTGGACTATGTAGGTTAACTAGCGGGCACTTCGACTATCTAGGTTAGCTAACGGGCAATTGGACTATCTTGGTTACCTAGCGGGCACTTGGACTATGTAGGTTCCCTAGCGGGCACTTGGACAATTTAGGTTACCAAACAGGCACTTTGACTATCTAGGTTAATTAACGGGCACTTGGACTACGTAGGTTGCCTAGCGAGCACTTGGACTATGTAGGTTCCCTAGCGGGCACTTGGACTATGTAGGTTCCCTATCGGGTACTTGGACTGTCTAGGTTAACTAGCTGGCAATTGGACTGTCTAGGTTAACTAGTGGGCACTTGGACTATGTAGTTTACCTAACAGGCACTTGGACTACGTAGGTTAACTAGCGGGCACTTGGGCTATCTACGTTACCAAGCGGGCACTTGGAGTATGTAGGTTAATAAACGGGCATTTAGAGTATGTAGGTAACCTAATGGTCACTTGGACTGTCTAGGTTACCTATCGGGGACTTGGACTATGTAGGTTAACTAGCGGGCACTTGGACTATGTTCGTCCCCTAGTGGGCACTTGGACTATCTAGGTTAACTAACAAGCACTAGGACTGTCTAGGTAACTAGCAGGCACTTGGACTATCTAGGTTACCTAGTGGGCATTTGGACTGTGTAGTTTACCTAGCAGGCACTTGGACTATGTAGGTTAACTAGCGGGCACTTGGACTATCTAGGTTACCTAGAGGGCACTTGGACTAGGTACGTTCCATAGCGGGCACTTGGGCTATCTACGTTACCTAGCAGGCACTTGGACTATGTAGGTTAACGAACGGGCACTTGGACTATGTAGTTTTCCTAGCGGGCATTTGGACTATTTATGTCACCATCGGGAACTTGGACTATGTAGGTTCCCTAGCGGGCACTTGGACTATGTACGTCCCCTAGTGGGCAGTGGGACTATCTAGGTTAACTAATGTTCACTTGGACTATGTAGGCTGCCTAGCGGGCACTTGGACTATGTAGGTTCCATAGCGGGCACTTGGATTATGTAGGTTCCCTATTGGGCACTTGGATTATGTAGGTTCCCTATCGGGCACTTGGACTATGTAGGTTAACTAGCGGGCACTTGGATTGTCTAGGTAACCTAGCGGGCACTTGGACTATCTAGGTTAATGAACGGGCACTTGGACTATGTAGGTAACCTAGCGGGCACTTGGACTCTCTAGGTTACCTAGCGGGCACTTTGACTATCTAGGTTAACGAAGGGGCACTTGGGCTATGTAGGTTACCCAGCGGGCACTTGGACAATTTAGGTTACCAAATAGGCACTTTGACTATCTAGGTTAACTAACGGGCACTTGGACTATGTAGGTTGCCTAGCGAGCACTTGGACTATGTAGGTTCCCTAGCGGGCACTTGGACTATGTAGGTTCCCTATCGGGTACTTGGACTGTCTAGGTTAACTAGCTGGCAATTGGACTGTCTAGGTTAACTAGTGGGCACTTGGACTATGTAGTTTACCTAACAGGCACTTGGACTATGTAGGTTAACTAGCGGGCACTTGGGCTATCTACGTTACCTAGCGGGCACTTGGACTATGTAGGTAAACGAACGGTCATTTAGACTATGTAGGTAACCTAATGGTCACTTGGACTGTCTAGGTTACCTATCGGGGACTTGGACTATGTAGGTTAACTAGCGGGCACTTGGACTATGTTCGTCCCCTAGTGGGCACTTGGACTATCTAGGTTAACTAACAGGCACTAGGACTATCTAGGTTAACTAGCGGGCACTTGGACTATCTAGGTTACCTAGTGGGCATTTGGACTGTGTAGTTTACCTAGCAGGCACTTGGACTATGTAGGTTAACTAGCGGGCACTTGGACTATCTAGGTTACCTAGAGGGCACTTGGACTAGGTACGTTCCCTAGCGGGCAATTGGGCTATCTACGTTACCTAGCGGGCACTTGGACTATGTAGTTTAACGAACGGGCACTTGGACTTTGTAGTTTTCCTAGCGGGCATTTGGACTATTTCTGTCACCATCGGGAACTTGGACTATGTAGGTTCCCTAGCGGGCACTTGGACAATTTAGGTTACCTAGCAGGCACTTTGACTATCTAGGTTAACTAACGGGCACTTGGACTATGTAGGTTGCCTAGCGAGCACTTGGACTATGTAGGTTCCCAGCGGACACTTGGACTATGTAGGTTCCCTATCGGGTACTTGGACTGTCTAGGTTAACTAGCGGGCAATTGGACTGTCTAGGTTACCTAGTGGGCACTTGGTCTATGTAGTTTACCTAGCGAGCACTTGGACTATGTAGGTTCCCTAGTGGGCACTTGGACTATGTAGGTTCCCTATCGGGTACTTGGACAGTCTAGGTTAACTAGCGGCCATTGGACTGTCCAGGTTACCTAGTGGGCACTTGGACTATGTAGTTTACCTAGCAGGCACTTGGACTATGTAGGCTAACTAGCGGGCACTTGGACTATCTAGGTTACCTAGAGGGCATTTGGACTATGTACGTTTCCTAGCGGGCACTTGGGCTATCTACGTTACCTAGCGGGCACTTGGACTATGTAGGTCAACGAACGGACACTTGGACTATGTAGGTAAACTAATGGTCACTTGGACTGTCTAGGTTACCTAGCTGGGACTTGGACTATGTAGTTTAACTAGCGGGCATTTGGACTATCTAGGTTAACTAGCGGGCACTTGCACAACGCAGGTTCCCTAGGGGGCACTTTGACTATGTAGGTTCCCTAGCGGGCACTTGGACTATCTAGGTTAACTAGAGGGACTTGGACTATGTAGGTAACTTGGCGGGCACTTGGACTGTCTAGGTTACCTAGCGGGCACTTTTTCTATCTAGGTTAACGAAGGGGCACTTGGACTATGCAGGTAACCTAGCGGGCACTTGGATTGTCTAGGTTACCTAGCGGGCACTTGGCCTATCTAGGTTAACGAACGGGCACTTGGACTATGTACGTTAACTAGCGGACACTTCGACTATCTAGGTTAGCTAATGGGCAATTGGACTATCTAGGTTACCTGGCGGGCACTTGGACTATGTAGGTTCCCTATCGGGTACTTGGACTGTCTAGGTTAACTAGCGGGCAATTGGACTGTCTAGGTTACGTAGTGGGCATTTGGACTATGTTGTTTACCTAGCAGGCACTTGGACTATGTAGGTTAACTAGCGGGCACTTGGACTATCTAGGTTACCTAGAGGGCACTTGGACTATGTACGTTCCCTAGCGGGCACTTGGGCTATGTACGTTACCTAGTGGGCACTTGGACTATGTAGGTTAACGAAAGGGCACTTGGACTATGTAGTTTCCCTAGCGGGCATTAGGACTATTTATGTTACCATCGGGAACTTGGACTATGTAGGTTACCTAGCGGGCACTTGGACTATGTACGTCCCTTAGTGGGCACGTGGACTATCTAGGTTAACTAACGGGCACTTGGACTATGTAGGCTGCCTAGCGGGCACTTGGACTATGTAGGTTCCCTAGCGGGCACTTGGATTATGTAGGTTCCCTATTGGGCACTTGGATTATGTAGGTTCCCTATCGGGCACTTTGACTATGTAGGTTAACTAGCGGGCACTTGGACTGTCTAGGTAACCTAGCGGGCACTTGGACTATCTAGTTTAACAAACGGGCACTTGGACTATGTAGGTAACCTAGCGGGCACTTGGACTGTCTAGGTTACCTAGCGGGCACTTTGACTATCTAGGTTAATGAAAGGGCACGTGGACTATGTAGGTTACCTAGCGGGCACTTGGATTATCTAGGTTAGCCAACAGGAACTTGGAATATCTAGGTTACCTAGCGGGCACTCGGACTATGTAGGTTTCCTTGCGGGCACTTGTACTATCTAGGTTACCTAACCCGAACTTGGACTATGTAGGCTAACTAGCGGAAACATGGACGATCGAGGTTAACTAGCGGGCACTTGGAATATCTAGGTTAACTAGCGGGCCCTTGGACTATGTAGGTTAACTAGAGGGAACTTGGACTATCTAGGTTAACTAGCGGGTTCTTGGACTATGTAGGTTAACTAGCGGGCACTTGGATTATCTAGGTTAACTAGCTGACCTTGGACTATGTAGGTTAACTAGCGGGCACTTGGACTATCTAGGTTAACTAGCGGGCATTTGCACAATGCAGGTTCCCTAGCGGGCACTTTGAGTATTTAGGTTCCCTATGGGCTCTTGGACTATCTAGGTTCCCTAACGGGCACTTGGAATATATAGGTTCCCTATCGGGCACTTGGACTATGTAGGTTCCTCAGCGGGCACTTGCACTATGTAGGTATCCTATAGGGCATTGGACTATGTAGGTTAACTAGCAGGACCTTGGACTATCTAGGTTACCTAGCAGGCACTTGGTCTATGTAGATTAACTAGCGGGCACTTGTACAATCTAGGTTACCTAGCGGGCACTTGAACTATGTACATACCCTAGCGGGCACTTGGACTATCTAGGTTACCTAGCGGGAACTTGGACTATGTACGTACCCTAGCGGGCACTTGGACTATCTAGGTTAACTAGAGGGACCTTGGACTATGTAGGTTAACTAGCGGACACTTGGATTAGCTAGGTTAACTAGCGGGCACTTGGACTATCTAACTAGCGGGCCCTTGGACAATCTAGGTTAACTGCGGGCACTTGGACTATCTAGGTTAACTAGCGGGCACTTGGACTATCTAGGTTAACTAGCGGGCACTTGGAGTATGTAGTTTCCCTAGCGATCATTTGGATTACTTAGGTTACCTAGCGTGCACTTGGACTATGTAGGTTAACTAGAAGGCACTTGGACTATCAAGGTTACCTAGCGGGCCCTAGGACTATGTAGGTTACCAGCGGGCACGTTGACTATCTAGGTTAACGAACGTGCACTTGGACTATGTAGGTAACCTAGCGGGCACTTGGACTGTCTAGGTTACCTAGCGGGCACTTGGCCTATCTAGGTTAACCAACGGGCACTTGGACTATGTAGGTTAACTAGCGGGCACTTGGACTATCTAGGTTACCTAGCAGGCACTTGGTCTATGTAGATTAACTAGCGGGCACTTGGACAATCTAGGTTACCTAGCGGGCACTTGAACTATGTACATACCCTAGCGGGCACTTGGACTATCTAGGTTACCTAGCGGGAACTTGGACTATGTACGTACCCTAGCGGGCACTTGGACTAACTAGGTTAACTAGAGGGACCTTGGACTATGTAGGTTAACTAGCGGGCACTTGGACTATCTAGATTAACTGGCGGGCCCTTGGACTATCTAGGCTAACTAGCGGGCACTTGGACTATGTAGGTTAACTAGAGGGCACTTCGACTATCTAGGTTAGCTAACGGGCAATTGGACTATCTTGGTTACCTAGCGGGCACTTGGACTAACTAGGTTAACTAGAGGGACCTTGGACTATGTAGGTTAACTAGCGGGCACTTGGACTATCTAGATTAACTGGCGGGCCCTTGGACTATCTAGGCTAACTAGCGGGCACTTGGACTATGTAGGTTAACTAGAGGGCACTTCGACTATCTAGGTTAGCTAACGGGCAATTGGACTATCTTGGTTACCTAGCGGGCACTTGGACTATGTAGGTTCCCTAGCGGGCACTTGGACAATTTAGGTTACCAAACAGGCACTTTGACTATCTAGGTTAACTAACGGGCACTTGGACTACGTAGGTTGCCTAGCGAGCACTTGGACTATGTAGGTTCCCTAGCGGGCACTTGGACTATGTAGGTTCCCTATCGGGTACTTGGACTGTCTAGGTAAACTAGCTGGCAATTGGACTGTCTAGGTTAACTAGTGGGCACTTGGACTATGTAGTTTACCTAACAGGCACTTGGACTATGTAGGTTAACTAGCGGGCACTTGGGCTATCTACGTTACCAAGCGGGCACTTGGACTATGTAGGTTAATAAACGGGCATTTAGACTATGTAGGTAACCTAATGGTCACTTGGACTGTCTAGGTTACCTATCGGGGACTTGGACTATGTAGGTTAACTAGCGGGCACTTGGACTATGTTCGTCCACCAGTGGGCACTTGGACTATCTAGGTTAACTAACAGGCACTAGGACTATCTAGGTAACTAGCAGGGACTTGGACTATCTAGGTTACCTAGTGGGCATTTGGACTGTGTAGTTTACCTAGCAGGCACTTGGACTATGTAGGTTAACTAGCGGGCACTTGGACTATCTAGGTTACCTAGAGGGCACTTGGACTAGGTACGTTCCATAGCGGGCACTTGGGCTATCTACGTTACCTAGCGGGCACTTGGACTATGTAGGTTAACGAACGGGCACTTGGACTATGTAGTTTTCCTAGCGGGCATTTGGACTATTTATGTCACCATCGGGAACATGGACTATGTAGGTTCCCTAGCGGGCACTTGGACTATGTACGTCCCCTAGTGGGCACTTGGACTATCTAGGTTAACTAATGGGCACTTGGACTATGTAGGCTGCCTAGCGGGCACTTGGACTATGTAGGTTCCATAGCGGGCATTTGGATTATGTAGGTTCCCTATTGGGCACTTGGATTATGTAGGTTCCCTATCGGGCACTTGGACTATGTAGGTTAACTAGCGGGCACTTGGACTGTCTAGGTAACCTAGCGGGCACTTGGACTATCTAGGTTAACGAACGGGCACTTGGACTATGTAGGTAACCTAGCAGGCACTTGGACTCTCTAGGTTACCTAGCGGGCACCTTGACTATCTAGGTTAACGAAGGGGCACTTGGACTATGTAGGTTACCTAGCGGGCACTTGGACAATTTAGGTTACCAAACAGGCACTTTGACTATCTAGGTTAACTAACGGGCACTTGGACTATGTAGGTTGCCTAGCGAGCACTTGGACTATGTAGGTTCCCTAGCGGGCACTTGGACTATGTAGGTTCCCTATCGGGTACTTGGACTGTCTAGGTTAACTAGCTGGCAATTGGACTGTCTAGGTTAACTAGTGGGCACTTGGACTATGTAGTTTACCTAACAGGCACTTGGACTATGTAGGTTAACTAGCGGGCACTTGGGCTATCTACGTTACCTAGCGGGCACTTGGACTATGTAGGTAAACGAACGGTCATTTAGACTATGTAGGTAACCTAATGGTCACTTGGACTGTCTAGGTTACCTATCGGGGACTTGGACTATGTAGGTTAACTAGCGGGCACTTGGACTATGTTCGTCCCCTAGTGGGCACTTGGACTATCTAGGTTAACTAACAGGCACTAGGACTATCTAGGTTAACTAGCGGGCACTTGGACTATCTAGGTTACCTAGTGGGCATTTGGACTGTGTAGTTTACCTAGCAGGCACTTGGACTATGTAGGTTAACTAGCGGGCACTTGGACTATCTAGGTTACCTAGAGGGCACTTGGACTAGGTACGTTCCCTAGCGGGCAATTGGGCTATCTACGTTACCTAGCGGGCACTTGGACTATGTAGTTTAACGAACGGGCACTTGGACTATGTAGTTTTCCTAGCGGGCATTTGGACTATTTCTGTCACCATCGGGAACTTGGACTATGTAGGTTCCCTAGCGGGGACTTGGACAATTTAGGTTACCTAGCAGGCACTTTGACTATCTAGGTTAACTAACGGGCACTTGGACTATGTAGGTTGCCTAGCGAGCACTTGGACTATGTAGGTTCCCAGCGGGCACTTGGACTATGTAGGTTCCCTATCGGGTACTTGGACTGTCTAGGTTAACTAGCGGGCAATTGGACTGTCTAGGTTACCTAGTGGGCACTTGGTCTATGTAGTTTACCTAGCGAGCACTTGGACTATGTAGGTTCCCTAGCGGGCACTTGGACTATGTAGGTTCCCTATCGGGTACTTGGACAGTCTAGGTTAACTAGCGGGCATTGGACTGTCCAGGTTACCTAGTGGGCACTTGGACTATGTAGTTTACCTAGCAGGCACTTGGACTATGTAGGCTAACTAGCGGGCACTTGGACTATCTAGGTTACCTAGCGGGCACTTGGACTATGTACGTCCCCTAGTGGGCACTTGGACTATCTAGGTTAACTAACGGGCACTAGGATTATCTAGGTTAACTAGCGGGCACTTGGACTATCTAGGTTATCTAGCAGGTACTTGGATTATGAAGGATCCCTAGCGGGCACTTGGACTATCTAGGTTACCTAGCGGGCACTTGCACGATCTAGGTTAACTAGCGTGCCCTTGCACTATGTAGGTTAAATAGCGGGCCCAAGGATTATGTATGTTTACTAGCAGGCACTTGGACTATCTAAGTTAACTAGCGGGCACTTGTACTATGTAGATTCCCTACCGGGCATTTGGACTATTTAGGTTACCAAGCGGGAACTTGGACTATGTAGGTTACCTAGCAGGCACTTGGATTATCTAGGTTAACGAAAGGGCACTTGGACTATTTAGGTTACCTTTCTCGCACTTGGATTATCTAGGTTAGCTAACAGGAACTTGGAATATCTAGGTTACCTAGCTGGCACTTGGACTATGTACGTTGCCTTGCTGGCACTTGTACTATCTAGGTTACCTAACGGGAACTTGGACTATGTAGGTTAACTAGCGGGCCCTTGGACTATGTAGGTTAACTAGCAGGCACTTGGACTATCTAGGTTAATTAGCTGACCTTGGACTATGTAGGTTAACTAGCGGGCACTTGGACTATCTAGGTTAACTAGCTCACCTTGGACTATGTAGGTTAACTAACGGGCATTTGGACTATCTAGGTTAACTAGCGGGCACTTGCACAATGCAGGTTCCCTAGGGGGCACTTTGACTATGTAGGTTCCCTAGCGGGCACTTGGACTATCTAGGTTAAGTAGAGGGACTTGGACTATGTAGGTTAACTAGCGGGAACTTGGATTATCTTGGTTAACTAGCGAGCACATGGACTATCTAGGTTAATTAGAGGGCATTTGGACTATGTACTTTACCTAGCAGGCTCTTGGACTATCTAGGTTACCTAGAGGGCACTTGGACTATGTACGTTCCCTAGCGGGCACTTGGGCTATCTACGTTACCTAGCGGGCACTTGGACAATGTAGGTTAACGAACGGGCACTTGGAGTATGTAGTTTCCCTAGCGGGCATTTGGACTATTTATGTTACCATCGGGAACTTGGACTATGTAGGTTACCTAGCGGGCCCTTGGACTATGTACGTCCCCTAGTGGACACTTGGACTATCTAGGTTAACTAGAGGGCACTTGGACTATCTAGATTAACTAGCTGGCCCTTAGACTATCTAGGTTTACTAGCGGGCACTTGGACTATCTAGGTTAACTAGCGGGCACTTGGACTATGTAGTTTCCCTAGCGGGCATTTGGATTACTTAGGTTACCCAGTGGGCACTTGGACTATGTAGGTTACCTAGCGGGCACTTGAACTATGTAGGTTAACTAGAAGGCACTTGGACTATCAAGGTTACCTAGCGGGCCCTTGGACTATGTAGGTTACCAGCGGGCACTTGGACTATGTAGGTTAAAGAACGTGCACTTGGACTATGTAGGTAACCTAGCGGGCACTTGGATTGTCTAGGTTACCTAGCGGGCACTTGGCCTATCTAGGTTAACAAACGGGCACTTGGACTATGTACGTTAACTAGCGGACACTTCGACTATCTAGGTTAGCTAACGGGCAATTGGACTATCTAGGTTCCTGGCGGGCACTTGGACTATGTAGGTTCTCTAGCGGGCACTTGGACTATGTAGGTTCCCTATCGGGTACTTGGACTGTCTAGGTTAACTAGCGGGCAATTGGACTGTCTAGGTTACCTAGTGGGCATTTGGACTATGTAGTTTACCTAGCGAGCACTTGGACTATCTAGGTTACCTAGAGGGCACATGGACTATGTACGTTCCCTAGCGGGCACTTGGGCTATCTACGTTACCTAGCGGGCACTTGGATTATGTAGGTTAACGAACGGGCACTTGGACTATGTAGTTTCCCTAGCGGGCATATGGACTATTTATGTTACCATCGGGAACTTGGACTATGTAGGTTACCTAGCGGGCACTTGGACTATGTACGTCCCCTAGTGGGCACGTGGACTATCTAGGTTAACTAATGGGCACTTGGACTATGTAGGCTGCCTAGCGGGCACTTGGAATATGTAGGTTCCCTAGCAGGCACTTGGATTATGTAGGTTCCCTATCGGGCACTTGGATTATGTAGGTTCCCTATTGGGCACTTGGACTATGTAGGTTAACTAGCGGGCACTTTGACTGTCTAGGTAACCTAGCGGGCACTTGGACTATCTAGGTTAACGAACGGGCACTTGGACTATGTAGGTAACCTAGCGGGCACTTGGACTGTCTAGGTTACCTAGCGGGCACTTTGACTATCTAGGTTAACGAAAGGGCCCTTGAACTATGTAGGTTACCTAGCGGGCACTTGGATTATCTAGGTTAGCCAACAGGAACTTGGAATATCTAGGTTACCTAGCGGGCAATTGGAATATCTAGGTTAGGTAACGGGCACTTGGACTATCTAGGTTACCTAGCAGGAATTTGGACTATGTAGTTTACCTAGCGGGTTCTTGGACTATCTAGGTTACCTAACGGACACTTGGACCATTTAGGTTTCTTAGCGGGCACTTGGACTATGCAGGTTAACTAACGGGCACTTGGACTATATAGGTTACCTATCGAACCCTTGAACTATGTAGGTTATCTAGCGGGCACATGGACTATCTAGGTTAACGCACGTGCACTTGGGCTATGTAGGTAACCTAGCGGACAATTGGACAGTTTAGGTTACGATCGGGCACTTGGATGATCTAGGTTAACGAAAGGGCACTTGGACTATGTAGGTTACCTAGCGGGCACTTGGATTATCTAGGTTAGCTAAAAGGAACTTGGAATATCAAGGTTACCTAGAGGGCACTTGGACTATGTAGGTTACCTTGCGGGCACTTGTACTATCTAGGTCACCTAACGGGAACTTGGACTATGTAGTTTAAGTAGCGGACACTTGGATGACCTAGGTTAACTAGCGGGCACTTGGACTATCTAAGTTAACTAGCTGACTCTGGACTATGTAGGTTAACTAGAGGGCACTTGGACTATCTAGGTTAACTAGCGTGCACTTGCACAATGCAGGTTCCCTAGCAGGCATTTTGACTATGTCGGTTCCCTAGGGGGCACTTGGACTATAAAGGTTCCCTATGGGCACTTGGACTATCTAGGTTCCCTAACAGGCACTTGGAATATGTAGGTTCCCTATCGGGCACTTGGACTATGTAGGTTCCTCAGCGGGCACTGGGACTATGTAGGTTCCCTATCGGGCATTGGACTATGTAGGTTAACTAGCGGGCACTTGGACTATATAGGTTAACTAGCGGACCTTGGACTATGAAGGTTAACTAGCGGGCCCTTGGACTATGTAGGTTAACTAGCGGGCACTTGGACTATCTAGGATCCCTAGCCGGCACTCGGACTATGTACATACCCTAGCGGGCACTTGGGCTATCTAGGTTACCTAGCGGGCACTTGGACGATGTACGTCCCCTAGCGGGCACGTGGACTATCTAGGTTAACTAGAGGGCCCTTTGACTATGTAGGTTAACTAGCGGACACTTGGATTATCTAGGTTAACTAGCGGGCACTTGGACGATCTAGGTTAACTAGCGGGCACTTGGACTATCTAGATTAACTAGCGGGCACTTGGACTATCTAGATTAACTAGCGGGCCCTTGGACTATCAAGGTTAACTAGCGGGCACTTGGATTATCTAGGTTAACTAGCGGGCACTTGGACTATCTAGATTAACTAGCGGGCCCTTGGACTATCTAGGTTTACTAGCGGGCACTTGGAATATCTAAGTTAACTAGCGGGCACTTGGACTTTGTAGGTTACCTAGCAGGCACTTGGCCTATCTAGGTTAACGAACGGGCACTTGGACTATGTAGGTTAACTAGCGGACATTTCGACTATCTAGGTTACCTAGAGGGCACTTGGACTATGTACGTTCCCTAGCGGGCACTTGGGCTAACTACGTTACCTAGCGGGCACTTGGAGTATATAGTTTAACGAAAGGCACTTGGACTGTGTAGGTAACCTAATGGTCACTTGGACTGTCTAGGTTACCTAGCGGGGACTTGGACTATGTAGGTTAACTAGCGGGCACTTGGACGATGTAGGATCCCTATCGGACATTTTTACTTATTAGGTTAACTAGCGGGCACTTTGACTATCTAGGTTAACTAGCGGGCACTTGGACTATCTAGGTCAACTAGCGGGCCCTTGTACTATGTAGGTTAACTAGCGGGTACTTGGAATATGTAGGTTAACTAGCGGGTTCTTGCACTATGAAGGTTAACAAGCGGGCACTTGGACTATCTAGGTTAACTAGCTGACCTTGGACTATGTAGGTTAACTAGCGGGCACATGGACTATCTATGTTAACTAACTGACCTTGGACTATGTAGGTTAACTAGCGGGCACTTGGACTATCTTGGTTAACTAGCGGCCATTTGCACAATGCAGGTTCCCTAGCGGGCACTTTGAGTATGTAGGTTCCCTAACGGGCACTTGGAATATATAGGTTCCCTATCGGGCACTTGGACTATGTAGGGTCCTCAGCGGGCACTTGGACTATTTAGGATCCCTATCGGGCATTGGACTATGTAGGTTAACTAGCAGGACCTTGGACTATCTAGGTTACCTAGCAGGCACTTGGACTATGTAGGTTAACTAGCGGGCAATTGGTCAATCTAGCTTACCTAGCGGGCACTTGAACTATGTACATACCCTAGCGGGCACTTGGGCTATCTAGGTTACCTAGCGGACACTTGGACTATGTACGTACCCTAGCGGGCACTTGGACTATCTAGGTTAACTAGAGGGCCCTTGGACTATGTAGGTTAACTAGCGGGCACTTGGATTAGCTAGGTTAACTAGCGGCACTTGGACTATCTAGGTTAACTAGCGGGCACTTGGACCATCTAGATTAACTAGCGGGCCCTTGGACTATCTAGGTTTACTAGCGGGCACTTGGACTATCTAGGTTAACTAGCGGTCACTTGGACTATGTAGTTTCCCTAGCGGGCATTTCGATTTCCTAGGTTACCTAGTGGGCACTTGGACTATGTAGGTTACCTAGCGGGCACTTGGACTATGTAGGTTAACTAGAAGGCACTTGGACTATCAAGGTTACCTAGCGGGCTCTTGGACTATGTAGGTTACCACGGGCACTTGGTCTATCTAGGTTAACGAACGTGCACTTGGACTATGTAGGTAACCTAGCGGGCACTTGGACTGTCTAGGTTAACGAACGGGCACTTGGACTATGTAGGTTGACTAGCGGACACTTCAACTATCTAGGTTAGCTAACGGGCAATTGGACTATCTAGGTTACCTAGCGGGCACTTGGACTATGTAGGTTCCCTAGCGGGCACTTGGACAATTTAGGTTACCTAGCAGGCACATTGACTATCTAGGTTAACTAACGGGCACTTGGACTGTCTAGGTTAACTAGTGGGCACTTGGACTATGTAGTTTACCTAACAGGCACTTGGACTATGTAGGTTAACTAGCGGGCACTTGGACTATCTAGGTTACCTAGAGGGCACCTGGACAATGTACGTTCCCTAGCGGGCACTTGGGATATCTACGTTACCTAGCGGGCACTTGGACTATGTAGGTTAACGAACGGGCACTTGGACTATGTAGGTAACCTAATGGTCACTTGGACTGTCTAGGTTACCTAGCGGGGACTTGGACGATGTACGTCCCCTAGCGGGCACTTGGACTATCTAGGTTAACTAGAGGGCCCTTTGACTATGTAGGTTAACTAGCGGACACTTGGATTATCTAGGTTAACTAGCGGGCACTTGGACGATCTAGGTTAACTAGCGGGCACTTGGACTATCTAGATTAACTAGCGGGCCCTTGGACTATCTAGATTAACTAGCGCTCCCTTGGACTATCTAGGTTAACTAGCGGGCACTTGGATTATCTAGGTTAACTAGCGGGCACTTGGACTATCTAGATTAACTAGCGGGCCCTTGGACTATCTAGGTTTACTAGCGGGCACTTGGAATATCTAAGTTAACTAGCGGGCACTTGGACTTTGTAGGTTACCTAGCAGGCACTTGGCCTATCTAGGTTAACGAACGGGCACTTGGACTATGTAGGTTAACTAGCGGACACTTCGACTATCTAGGTTACCTAGAGGGCACTTGGACTATGTACGTTCCCTAGCGGGCACTTGGGCTAACTACGTTACCTAGCGGGCACTTGGAGTATATAGGTTAACGAAAGGCACTTGGACTGTGTAGGTAACCTAATGGTCACTTGGACTGTCTAGGTTACCTAGCGGGGTCTTGGACTATGTAGGTTAACTAGCGGGCACTTGGACGATGTAGGATCCCTATCGGACATTTTTACTTATTAGGTTAACTAGCGGGCACTTTGACTATCTAGGTTAACTAGCGGGCACTTGGACTATCTAGGTCAACTAGCGGGCCCTTGTACTATGTAGGTTAACTAGCGGGTACTTGGACTATGTAGGTTAACTAGCGGGTTCTTGGACTATGTAGGTTAACAAGCGGGCACTTGGACTATCTAGGTTAACTAGCTGACCTTGGACTATGTAGGTTAACTAGCGGGCACATGGACTATCTATGTTAACTAACTGACCTTGGACTATGTAGGTTAAGTAGCGGGCACTTGGACTATCTAGGTTAACTAGCGGCCATTTGCACAATGCAGGTTCCCTAGCGGGCACTTTGAGTATGTAGGTTCCCTAACGGGCACTTGGAATATATAGGTTCCCTATCGAGCACATGGACTATGTAGGTTCGTCAGCGGGCACTTGGACTATTTAGGATCCCTATCGGGCATTGGATTATGTAGGTTAACTAGCAGGACCTTGGACTATCTAGGTTACCTAGCAGGCACTTGGACTATGTAGGTTAACTAGCGGGCAGTTGGTCAATCTAGGTTACCTAGCGGGCACTTGAACTATGTACATATCCTCGCGGGCACTTGGGCTATCTAGGTTACCTAGCGGACACTTGGACTATGTACGTACCCTAGCGGGCACTTGGACTATCTAGGTTAACTAGAGGGCCCTTGGACTATGTAGGTTAACTAGCGGGCACTTGGATTAGCTAGGTTAACTAGCGGCACTTGGACTATCTAGGTTAACTAGCGGGCACTTGGACCATCTAGATTAACTAGCGGGCCCTTGGACTATCTAGGTTTACTAGCGGGCACTTGGACTATCTAGGTTAACTAGCGGTCACTTGGACTATGTAGTTTCCCTAGCGGGCATTTCGATTTCTTAGGTTACCTAGTGGGCACTTGGACTATGTAGGTTACCTAGCGGGCACTTGGACTATGTAGGTTAACTAGAAGGCACTTGGACTATCAAGGTTACCTAGCGGGCTCTTGGACTATGTAGGTTACCACGGGCACTTGGTCTATCTAGGTTAACGAACGTGCACTTGGACTATGTAGGTAACCTAGCGGGCACTTGGACTGTCTAGGTTACCTAGCGGGCACTTGGCCTATCTAGGTTAACGAACAGGCACTTGGACTATGTAGGTTAACTAGCGGACACTTCAACTATCTAGGTTAGCTAACGGGCAATTGGACTATCTAGGTTACCTAGCGGGCACTTGGACTATGTAGGTTCCCTAGCGGGCACTTGGACAATTTAGGTTACCTAGCAGGCACTTTGACTATCTAGGTTAACTAACGGGCACTTGGACTGTCTAGGTTAACTAGTGGGCACTTGGACTATGTAGTTTACCTAACAGGCACTTGGACTATGTAGGTTAACTAGCGGGCACTTGGACTATCTAGGTTACCTAGGGGGCACCTGGACTATGTACTTTCCCTAGCGGGCACTTGGGATATCTACGTTACCTAGCGGGCACTTGGACTATGTAGGTTAACGAACGGGCACGTGGACTATGTAGGTAACCTAATGGTCACTTCGACTGTCTAGGTTACCTAGCGGGGACTTGGACTATGCAGGAAAACTAGCGCGCACTTGGACTATGTAGGATCCCTATCGGACATTTGTACTACTTAGGTTAACTAGCGGGCACTCTGACTATCTAGGTTAACTAGCGGGCACTTGGATTATCTAGGTTAACTAGCGGGTCCTTGTACTATGTAGGTTAACTAGCGGGCACTTGGACTATCTAGGTTATCTAACGGACCTTGGACTATGTAGGTTAACTAGCGGGCACTTGGACTATGTTCGTCCCCTAGTGGGCACTTGGACTATCTAGTTTAACTAGCGGGCACTTGGACTATCTAGCTTACCTAGCAGGCACTTGGATTATGAAAGATGCCTAGCGGGTACTTCGACTATCTAGGTTACCTAGCAGGCACATGGACTATGTAGGTTAACTAGCGGACACTTGCACGATCTAGGTTAACTAGCGGGCCCTTGCACTATGTAGGTTAACTACTGGGCCCATGGATTATGTAGGTTTATTAGCAGGCACTTGGACTATCTAGGTTAACTAGCAGGCACTTGGACTATGTAGTTTCCCTAGTGGGCATTTGGACTATTTAGGTTACCATCAGGATCTTGGACTATGTAGGTTCCCTAGCGGGCACTTGGATTATATAGGTTCCCTAACGGGCACTTGAATTATGTAGGTTCCCTATCGGGCACTTGGACTATGTAGGTTAACTAGCGGGCACTTGGACTGTCTAGGTAACCTAGCGGGCACTTGGACTATCTAGGTTAAGGAACGGGCACTTGGACTATGTAGGTAACCTAGCGGGCACTTGGACTGTCTAGGTGACCTAGCGGGCACTTTGACTATCTAGGTTATCTAGCGGGCCCTGGACTATGTAGGTAAACTACCGGGAAATTGGACTATCTTGGTTAACTAGCGGGTTCTCGGACTATGTAAGTTAACTAGCGGGCACTTGGATTATCTAGATTAACTAGCGGGCCCTTGGAATATCTAGGTATACTAGCGGGCACTTGGACGATCTAGGTTAACTAGAGGTTATTTGGACTATGCAGGTTCCTTAGCGGGCACTTTGACTATATAGGTTCCCTAGCGGGTACTTGGACTATATAGGTTCCCTATGGGCACTTGGACTATCTAGGTTCCCTAACGGGCAATTGGAATATGTAGGTTCCCTATCGGGAACTTGGACTATGTAGGTTCCTCAGCGGGCACTTGGACTGTGTAGGTCCCCTATCGGGCATAGGACTATGTAGGTTAACTAGCAGGACCTTGGACTATCTAGGTTACCTAGCGGACACTTGGACAATCTAGGTTACCTAGCGGGCACTTGAACTATGTACATACCCTAGCGGGCACTTGGACTATCTAGGTTACCTAGCGGGCACTTGGACTATGTATGTACCCTAGCGGGCACTTGGACTATCTAGTTTAACTAGCGGGCACTTGGACTATCTACATTAACTAGCGGGCCCTTGGACTATCTAGGTTAACTAGCGGGCACTTGGATTATCTAGATTAACTAGCGGGCCCTTGGAATATCTAGGTATACTAGCGGGCTCTTGGACGATCTAGGTTAACTAGAGGTTATTTGGACTATGTAGTTTCCCTAGCGGGCATTTGGATTAATTAGGTTACCTAGTGGGCACTTGGACTATGTAGGTTACCTAACAGGCACTTGGACTATGTAGGTTCCCTAGCGGGCACTTGGACTATTTAGGTTACCTAGCAGGCACTTTGACTATCTAGGTTAACTAACGGGCACTTGGACTATGTAGGTTGCCTAGCGAGCACTTGGACTATGTAGGTTCTCTAGCGGTCATTTGGACTATATAGGTCCCCTATCGGGTACTTAGACTGTCTAGGTTAACTAGCGGGCAATTGGGCTCTCTAGGTTACCTAGTGGGCACTTGGACTATGTAGTTTACCTAGCAGGCACTTGGACTATGTAGGTTAACTAGCGGGCACTTGGATTATCTAGGTTACCTAGAGGGCACTTGGACTATGTAGATAACCTAGTGGGCACTTGTACTGTCTAGGTTACCTAGCGGGCACTTGGACTATGTAGGTTAACGAACGGGCACTTGGACTATGTAGGATCCCTATCGGATATTTGGACTTCTTAGGTTAACTATCGGGCACTTGGACTATCTAGGTTAACTAGCGGGCACTTGGACTATCTGGGTCAACTAGCGGGCCCTTGTACTATGTAGGTTAACTAGCGGGCACTTGGACTATATAGGTTAACTAGCGGACCTTGGACTATGAAGGTTAACTAGCGGGCCATTGGACTATGTATGTTAACTAGTGGGCACTTGGACTATCTAGGTTAACAGCGGGCACTTGGACTATGTACGTCCCCGAGTGGGCACTTGGACTATCTAGGTTAACTAATGGGCACTTGGACTATGTAGTTTCCCTAGCAGGCATTTGAATTATTTAGGTTACCTAGTGGGCACTTGGACTATGTCGGTTTCCTAGCGGGCACTTGGACCATGTAGGTTAACTAGAAGGCTCTTGGACTATCAAGGTTACCTAGCGGGCCCTTGGACTATGTAGGTTACCAGCGGGCACTTGGACTATCTGGGTTAACGAACGTGCACTTGGACTATGTAGTTAACATAGCATTCACTTGGACTGTCTAGGTTACCTAGCGGGCACTTGGCCTATCTGGGTTAACGAACGGGCAATTGGACTATGTAGGTTAACTAGCGGACACTTCGACTATATAGGTTAGCTAACGGGCAATTTTACTATCTAGGTTACCTAGCAGGCACTTGGACTATGTAGGTTAACTAGAAGGCACTTGGACTATCAAGGTTACCTAGCGGGCCCGTGGACTATGTAGGTTACCAGCGGGCACTTGGACTATCTAGGTTAACGAACGTGCACTTGGACTATGTAGGTAACCTAGCAGGCACTTGGACTATCTAGGTTACCTAGCAGGCACTTGGCCTATCTAGGTTAAGGAACGGGCAATTGGACTATGTAGGTTAACTAGCGGACACTTCGACTATCTAGGTTAGCTAACGGGCAATTGGACTATCTAGGTTACCTAGCGGGCACTTGGGCTATGTAGGTTCCCTAGCGGGCACTTGGACTATATAGGTTACCTAGCAGGCACTTTGACTATCTAGGTTAACTAACGGGCTCTTGGACTATATAAGTTGCCTAGCGAGCACTTGGATTATGTGGGTTCCCAGCGGGCACTTGGACTATGTAGGTTCCCTATCGTGTACTTGGACTGTCTAGGTTAACTAGCGGGCAATTGGACTGTCTAGGTTACCTAGCGTGCACTTGGTCTATGTAGTTTACCTAGCGAGCACTGGGACTATGTAGGTAACCTAGCGGGCACTTGGTCTATTTAGTTTACCTAGCGAGCACTTGGACTATGTAGGTAACCTAATGGTCACTTGGACTGTCTAGGTTACCTAGCAGGGACTTGGACTATGTAGGTTAACTAGTGGGTACTTGGACTATGTAGGATCCCTATCGGACATTTGTACTAGTTAGGTTATCTAGCGGGTACTTTGACTATCTAGGTTAACTAGCGGGCACTTGACTATCTAGGTCAACTAGCGGGCCCTTGTACTTTGTAGGTTAACTAGCGGGAACTTGGACTATATAGGTTAACTAACGGACCTTGGACTATGTAGGTTAACTAGCGGGCCCTTGGAATATGTATGTCCCCTAGTGGGCACTTGGACTATCTAGGTTAACTAACGGGCACTTGGACTATCTAGGTTAACTAGCGGGCACTTGGACTATGTAGGTTAACTAGCGGACACTTCGACTATCTAGGTTAGCTAACGGGCAATTGGACCATCTTGGTTACCTAGCGGGCACTTGGACTATGTAGGTTCCCTATCGGGTACTTGGACTGTCTAGGTTAACTAGCGGGCACTTGGACTATCTGGGTCAACTAGCGGGCCCTTGTACTATGTAGGTTAACTAGCGGGCACTTGGACTATATAGGTTAACTAGCGGACCTTGGACTATGAAGGTTAACTAGCGGGCCATTGGACTATGTATGTTAACTAGCGGGCACTTGGACTATCTAGGTTAACAGCGGGCACTTGGACTATGTACGTCCCCGAGTGGGCACTTGGACTATCTAGGTTAACTAACGGGCACTTGGACTATGTAGTTTCCCTAGCGGGCATTTGGATTATTTAGGTTACCTAGTGGGCACTTGGACTATGTCGGTTTCCTAGCGGGCACTTGGACTATGTAGGTTAACTAGAAGGCACTTGGACTATCAAGGTTACCTAGCGGGCCCTTGGACTATGTAGGTTACCAGCGGGCACTTGGACTATCTGGGTTAACGAACGTGCACTTGGACTATGTAGTTAGCATAGCATTCACTTGTACTGTCTAGGTTACCTAGCGGGCACTTGGCCTATCTGGGTTAACGAACGGGCAATTGGACTATGTAGGTTAACTAGCGGACACTTCAACTATATAGGTTAGCTAACGGGCAATTTTACTATCTAGGTTACCTAGCAGGCACTTGGACTATGTAGGTTAACTAGAAGGCACTTAGACTATCAAGGTTACCTAGCGGGCCCGTGGACTATGTAGGTTACCAGCGGGCACTTGGACTATCTAGGTTAACGAACGTGCACTTGGACTATGTAGGTAACCTAGCAGGCACTTGGACTATCTAGGTTACCTAGCGGGCACTTGGCCTATCTAGGTTAACGAACGGGCACTTGGACTATGT
Source organism: Tenrec ecaudatus (assembly GCF_050624435.1). NCBI lineage: Eukaryota > Metazoa > Chordata > Mammalia > Afrosoricida > Tenrecidae > Tenrec > Tenrec ecaudatus. The sequence continues at coordinate 1,269,936 of NW_027457626.1, forward strand.
AGGTTAACTAGCGGACACTTCGACTATCTAGGTTAGCTAACGGGCAATTGGACTATCTAGGTTACCTAGCGGGCACTTGCACTATGCAGGTTCCCTCATGGGCACTTTGTCTATGTAGGTTCCCTATCTGCACTTGGACTATCTAGCTTCCCTAACGGGCACTTGGAATATATAGGTTCCCTATCGGGCACTTGGACTATGTAGGTTCCTCAGCGGGCACTTGGACTGTGTAGGTTCCCTATCGGGCATTGGACTATGTAGGTTAACTAGGGGGCCCTTGGACTATGTAGGTTAACTAGCGGGCACTTGGATTATCTAGGTTAACTAGCGGGAACTTGGACGATCTAGGTTAAATAGCGGGCACATGGACTATCTAGGTTAACTATCGGGCACTTGGACTATCTAGATTAACTAGCGGGCCCTTGGACTATCTAGGTTAACTAGCAGGCACTTAGACTATCAAGGTTTACTAGCGGGCACTTGGATTATCTAGATTAACTAGCGGGCCCTTGGACTATCTAGGTTTACTAGCGGGCACTTGGACTTTCTGGTTAACTAGCGGGCACTTGGACTATGTAGTTTCCCTAGCGGGCATTTGGATTACTTAGGTTACCTAGAGGGCACTTGGACTATGTAGGTTACCTAGCAGGCACTTGGACTATGTAGGTTCCCTAGCGGGCACTTGGACTATTTAGGTTACCTAGCAGGCACTTTGACTATCTAGGTTAACTAATGGGCAATTGGACTATGTAGGTTGCCTAGCGAGCACTTGGACTATGTAAGTTCCCTAGCGGTCTCTTGGACTATGTATGTTCCCTATCGGGTACTTGGACTGTCTAGATTAACTAGCCGGCAATTAGACTCTCTAGGTTACCTAGTGGGCACTTGGACTATGTAGGTTAACTAGCGGGCACTTGGACTATCTAGGTTACCTAGAGGGCACTTGGACTATGTACGTTTCCTAGCGGGCACTTGGGCTATCTACGTTACCTAGCGGGCACTTGGACTATGTAGGTTAACGAACGGGCACTTGGACTGTCTAGGTTACCTAGCGGGCCCTTGTACTATGTAGGTTAACTGGCGGGCAGTTGGATTATCTAGGTTAACTAACGGACCTTGGACTATGTAGGTTAACAAGCGGGCCCTTGGACTATGTATGTCCCCTAGTGGGCACTTGGACTATCTAGGTTAGCTAACGGGCAATTGGACTATCTTGGTTACCTAGCGGGCACTTGGACTATGTAGGTTCCCTAGCGGGCACTTGGACAATTTAGGTTACCAAACAGGCACTTGGACTATGTAGGTTAACTAGCGGGCACTTGGGCTATCTACGTTACCTAGCGGGCAATTGGACTATGTAAGTTAACGAACGGGCATTTAGACTATGTAGGTAACCTAATGGTCACTTAGACTGTCTAGGTTACCTATCGGGGACTTGGACTATGTAGGTTAACTAGCGGGCACTTGGACTATGTTCGTCCCCTAGTGAGTCCTTTGACTATCTTGGTTAACTAACAGGCTCTAGGACTATCTAGGTTAACTAGCGGGCACTTGGACTATCTAGGTTACCTATAGGACACTTGGACTAGGTACGTTCCCTAGCGGGCACTTGGGCTATCTACGTTACCTAGAGGGCACTTGGACTATGTAGGTTAACGAACGGGCACTTGGACTATGTAGTTTTCCTAGCGGGCATTTGGACTATTTATGTCACCATCAGGAACTTGGACTATGTAGGTTACCTAGTGGGCACTTGGACTATGTACGTCCCCTAGTGGGCACTTGGACTATCTAGGTTAACTAACGGGCACTTGGACAATGTAGGTTCCCTAGCGGGCACTTGGATTATGTAGGTTCCCTATTGGGCACATGGATTATGTAGGTTCCCTATCGGGCACTTGGACTATGTAGGTTAACTAGCGGGCACTTGGACTGTCTAGGTAACCTAGCGGGCACTTGGACTATCTAGGTTAACGAAGGGGCACTTGGACTATGTAGGTTACCAAGCGGGCACTTGGACTATCTAGGTTAACGAACGTGCACTTGGACTATGTAGGAAACCTAGCGGGCACTTGGATTGTCTAGGTTACCTAGCGGGCACTTGGCCTATCTAGGTTAACGAACGGGCACTTGGACTATGTACGTTAACTAGCGGACACTTCGACTATCTAGGTTAGCTAATGGGCAATTGGACTATCTAGGTTACCTGGCGGGCACTTGGACTATGTAGGTTCCCTAGCGGGCACTTGGACTATGTAGGTTCCCTATCGGGTACTTGGACTCTCTAGGTTAACTAGCGGGCAATTGGACAGTCTAGGTTACCTAGTGGGCATTTGGACTCTGTAGTTTACCTAGCAGGCACTTGGACTATGTAGGTTAACTAGCGGGCACTTGGACTATCTAGGTTACCTAGAGGGCAATTGGACTATGTACGTTCCCTAGCGGGCACTTGGGCTATCTACGTTACCTAGCGGGCACTTGGACTATGTAGGTTAACGAACGGGCACTTGGACTATGTAGTTTCCCTAGCGGGCATTTGGACTATTTATGTTACCATCGGGAACATGGACTATGTAGGTTACCTAGCGGGCACTTGGACTATGTACGTCCCCTAGTGGGCACTTGGACTATCTAGGTTAACTAACGGACACTTGGACTATGTAGGTTCCCTAGCGGGCACTTGGATTATGTAGGTTCCCTATCGGGCACTTGGATTATGTAGGTTCCCTATCGGGCACTTGGACTATGTAGGTTAACTAGCGGGCACTTGGACTGTCTAGGTAACCTAGCGGGCACTTGGACTATCTAGGGTAACGAACGGGCACTTGGACTATGTAGGTAACCTAGCGGGCACTTGGACTGTCTTGGTTACCTAGCGGGCACTTTGACTATCTAGGTTAATGAAAGGGCACTTGGACTATGTAGGTTACCTAGCGGGCACTTGGATTATCTAGGTTAGCCAACCGGAACTTGGAATATCTAGGTTACCTAGCGGGCACTTGGACTATGTAGGTTACCTTGCGGGCACTTGTACTATCTAGATTACCTAACGGGAACTTGGACTATGTAGGCTAACTAGCGGACACTTGGATGATCTAGGTTAACTAGCGGGCACTTGGATTATCTAGGTTAACTAGAGGGCCCTTGGACTATGTAGGTTAACTAGCGGGAACTTGGACTATGTAGGTTAACTAGCGGGTTCTTGGACTATATAGCTTAACTAGCGGGCACTTGGACTATCTAGGTTAACTAGCTGACCTTGGACTATGTAGGTTAACTAGCGGGCACTTGGACTATCGAGGTTAACTAGCGGACATTTGCACAATGCAAGTTCCCTAGCGGGCACTTTGAGTATGTAGGTTCCCTATGGGCTCTTGGACTATGTAGGGTCCTCAGCGGGCACAAGGACTATGTAGGTTCCTCAGCGGGCACTTGGACTATATAGGTTCCCTATCGGGCATTGGACTATGTAGGTTAACTAGCAGGCACTTGGACTATCTAGGTTACCTAGAGGACACTTGGACTACGTACGTTCCCTAGCGGGCACTTGGGCAATCTACGTTACCTAGCGGGCACTTTGACTATGTAGGTTAACGAACGGTCACTTGGACTATGTAATTTTCCTAGAGGGCATTTGGACTATTTATGTCACCATTGGAACTTGGACTATGTAGGTTACCTAGCGTGCACTTGGACTATGTACGTCCCCTAGTGGGCACTTGGACTATCTAGGTTAACTAACGGGCACTTGGACTATGTAGTCTGCCTAGCGTGCACTTGGACTATGTAGGTTCCCTAGCGGGCACTTGGATTGTGTAGGTTCCCTATTGGGCACTTGGATTATGTTGGTTCCCTATCGGGCACTTGGACTATGTAGGTAAACTAGCGGGCACTTGGACTGTCTAGGTAACCTAGCGGGCACTTGGACTATCTAGGTTAACGAACGGGCACTTGGACTATGTGGGTAACCTAGCGGCTACTTGGACTCTCTAGGTTACCTAGCGGGCACTTTGACTATCTAGGTTAACGAAGGGGCACTTGGACTATGTAGGTTACCCAGCGGGCACTAGGACTATCTAGGTTAACGAACGTGCACTTGGACTATGTAGGTAACCTAGCAGGCACTTGGATTGTCTAGGTTACCTAGCGGGCACTTGGCTTATCTAGGTTAACGAACGGGCACTTGGACTATGTACGTTAACTAGCGGACACTTCGACTATCTAGGTTAGCTAATGGGCAATTGGATTATCTAGGTTACCTGGCGGGCACTTGGACTATGTAGGTTTCTAGCGGGCACTTGGACTATGTAGGTTCCCTATCGGGTACTTGGACTGTCTAAGTTAACTAGCGGGCAATTGGACTGTCTAGGTTACCTAGAGGGCACTTGGACTATGTACGTTCCCTAGCGGGCACTTGGGCTATATACGTTACCTAGCGGGCACTTGGACTATGTAGGTTAACGATCGGGCACTTGGACTATGTAGTTTCCCTAGCGGGCATTTGGACTATTTATGTTACCATCGGGAACTTGGACTATGTAGGTTACCTAGCGGGCACTTGGACTATGTACGTCCCCTAGTGGGCACTTGGACTATCTAGGTTAACTAGAGGGCACTTGGACTATCTAGATTAACAAGCTGGCCCTTAGACTATCTAGGTTTACTAGCGGGCACTTGGAATATCTAGGTTAACTAGCGGGCACTTGGACTATGTAGTTTCCCTAGCGGGCATTTGGATTACTTAAGTTACCCAGTGGGCACTTGGACTATGTAGGTTACCTAGCGGGCACTTGGACTATGTAGGTTAACTAGAAGCCACTTGGACTATCGGGGTTACCTAGCGGGCCCTTGGACTATGTAGGTTACCAGCGGGCACTTGGACTATTTAGGTTAACGAACGTGCACTTGGACTATGTAGGTTCCCTATCGGGTACTTGGACTGTCTAAGTTAACTAGCGGGCAATTGGACTGTCTAGGTTACCTAGAGGGCACTTGGACTATGTACGTTCCCTAGCGGGCACTTGGGCTATATACGTTACCTAGCGGGCACTTGGACTATGTAGGTTAACGATCGGGCACTTGGACTATGTAGTTTCCCTAGCGGGCATTTGGACTATTTATGTTACCATCGGGAACTTGGACTATGTAGGTTACCTAGCGGGCACTTGGACTATGTACGTCCCCTAGTGGGCACTTGGACTATCTAGGTTAACTAGAGGGCACTTGGACTATCTAGATTAACAAGCTGGCCCTTAGACTATCTAGGTTTACTAGCGGGCACTTGGAATATCTAGGTTAACTAGCGGGCACTTGGACTATGTAGTTTCCCTAGCGGGCATTTGGATTACTTAAGTTACCCAGTGGGCACTTGGACTATGTAGGTTACCTAGCGGGCACTTGGACTATGTAGGTTAACTAGAAGCCACTTGGACTATCGGGGTTACCTAGCGGGCCCTTGGACTATGTAGGTTACCAGCGGGCACTTGGACTATTTAGGTTAACGAACGTGCACATGGACTATGTAGGTAACCTAGCGGGCACTTGGATTGTCTAGGTTACCTAGCGGGCACTTGGCCTATCTAGGTTAACCAACGGGCACTTGGACTATGTACGTTAACTAGCGGACACTTCGACTATCTAGGTTAGCTAACGGGCAATTGGACTATCTAGGTTACCTGGCGGGCACATGGACTATGTAGGTTCCCTAGCGGGCACTTGGACTATGTAGGTTCCCTATAGGGTACTTGGACTGTCTAGGTTAACTAGCGGGCAATTGGACTGTCTAGGTTACCTAGTGGGCATTTGGACTATGTACGTTCCTTAGCGGGCACTTGGGCTATCTACGTTACCTAGCGGGCACTTGGATTATGTAGGTTAACGAACGGGCACTTGGACTATGTAGTTTCCCTAGCGGGCATTTGGACTATTTATGTTACCATCAGAACTTGGAATATGTAGGTTACCTAGCGGGCACTTGGACTATATACGTCCCCTAGTGGGCACTTGGACTATCTAGGTTAACTAGCGGGCAATTGGACTATATAGGTTAACTAGCGGACCTTGGACTATGTAGGTTAACTAGCGGGCCCTTGGACTATGTAGGTTAACTAACGGGCACTTGGACTATATAGGTTACCTATCGAACCCTTGGACTATGTAGGTTACCTAGCGGGCACTTGAACTATGTACATACCCTAGCGGGCACTTGGACTATCTAGGTTAACTAGAAGGACCTTGGACTATCTAGGTTAACTAGCGGGCACTTGGATTAGCTAGGTTAACTAGCGGGCCTTTGGACTATCTAGATTAACTAGCGGGCCCTTGGACTATCTAGGTTAACTAGCGGGCACTTGGACTATCTAGGTTAACTAGTGGGCACTTGGACTATCTATGTTAACTAGTGGGTACTTGGACTATGTAGTTTCCCTAGCGTTCATTTGGATTACTTAGGTTACCCAGTGGGCACTTGGACTATGTAGGTTACCTAGCGGGCACTTGGACTATGTAGGTTAACTAGAAGGCACTTGGACTATCAAGGTTACATAGCGGGCCCTTGGACTATGTAGGTTACCAGCGGGCACTTTGACTATCTAGGTTAACGAACGTGCACTTGGACTATGTAGGTAACCTAGCAGGCACTTGGACTGTCTAGGTTACCTAGCGGGCACTTGGCCTATCTAGGTTAACCAACGGGCACTTGGACTATGTAGGTTAACTAGCGGGCACTTGGACTATCTAGGTTTCCTAGCAGGCACTCGTACTATGTACATACCCTAGCGCACACTTGGACTATCTAGGTTACCTAGCGGGCACTTGGACTATGTAGGTTAACTAGCGGGCCCAAGGATTATGTATGTTTACTAGCAGGCACTTGGACTATCTAAGTTAACTAGCGGGCACTTGGACTATATAGATTCCCTACCGGGCATTTGGACTATTTAGGTTACCAAGCGGGAATATGGACTATGTAGGTTACCTAGCAGGCACTTGGATTATCTAGGTTAACGAAAGGGCACTTGGACTATTTAGGTTACCTATCGGGCCTTGGATTATCTAGGTTAGCTAACAGGAACTTGGAATATCAAGGTTACCTAGCTGGCACTTGGACTATATAGGTTACCTTGCGGGCACTTGTACTATCTAGGTTACCTAACGGGAACTTGGACTATGTAGGTTAACTAGCGGGCCCCTGGACTATGTAGGTTAACTAGCGGGCACTTGGACTATCTAGGTTAACTAGCTCACTTTGGACTATGTAGGTTAACTAGCGTGCACTTGCACAATGCAGGTTCCCTAGGGGCCACTTTGACTATGTAGGTTCCCTAGCGGGCACTTGGACTATCTAGGTTAACTAGAGGGACTTGGAGTATGTAGGTTAACTAGCGGGCACTTGGATTATCTAGGTTAACTAGCGAGCACATGGACTATCTAGGTTAACTAGAGGGCATTTGGACTATGTAGTTTACCTAGCAGGCACTTGGACTATCTAGGTTACCTAGAGGGCACTTGGACTATGTACGTTCCCTAGCGGGCACTTGGGCTATCTACGTTACCTAGCGGGCACTTGGACTATGTAGGTTAACGAACGGGCACTTGGATTATGTAGTTTCCCTAGCGGGCATTTGGACTATTTATGTTACCATCGGGAACTTGGACTATGTAGGTTACCTAGCGGGCACTTGGACTATGTACGTCCCCTAGTGGGCACTTGGACTATCTAGGTTAACTAGAGGGCACTTGGACTATCTAGATTAACAAGCTGGCCCTTAGACTATCTAGGTTTACTAGCGGGCACTTGGAATATCTAGGTTAACTAGCGGGCACTTGGACTATGTAGTTTCCCTAGCGGGCATTTGGATTACTTAAGTTACCCATTGGGCACTTGGACTATGTAGGTTACATAGCGGGCCCTTGGACTATGTAGGTTACCAGCGGGCACTTGGACTATTTAGGTTAACGAACGTGCACATGGACTATGTAGGTAACCTAGCGGGCACTTGGATTGTCTAGGTTACCTAGCGGGCACTTGGCCTATCTAGGTTAACCAACAGGCACTTGGACTATGTACGTTAACTAGCGGACACTTCGACTATCTAGGTTAGCTAACGGGCAATTGGACTATCTAGGTTACCTGGCGGGCACATGGACTATGTAGGTTCCCTAGCGGGCACTTGGACTATGTAGGTTCCCTATAGGGTACTTGGACTGTCTAGGTTAACTAGAGGGCAATTGGACTGTCTAGGTTACCTAGTGGGCATTTGGACTATGTACGTTCCTTAGCGGGCACTTGGGCTATCTACGTTACCTAGCGGGCACTTGGACTATGTAGGTTAACGAACGGGCACTTGGACTATGTAGTTTCCCTAGCGGGCATTTGGACTATTTATGTTACCATCAGAACTTGGAATATGTAGGTTACCTAGCGGGCACTTGGACTATATACGTCCCCTAGTGGGCACTTGGACTATCTAGGTTAACTAGCGGGCAATTGGACTATATAGGTTAACTAGCGGACCTTGGACTATGTAGGTTAACTAGCGGGCCCTTGGACTATGTAGGTTAACTAACGGGCACTTGGACTATATAGGTTACCTATCGAACCCTTGGACTATGTAGGTTACCTAGCGGGCACTTGAACTATGTACATACCCTATTGGGCACTTGGACTATCTAGGTTAACTAGAAGGACCTTGGACTATCTAGGTTAACTAGCGGGCACTTGGATTAGCTAGGTTAACTAGCGGGCCTTTGGACTATCTAGATTAACTAGCAGGCCCTTGGACTATCTAGGTTAACTAGCGGGCACTTGGACTATCTAGGTTAACTAGTGGGCACTTGGACTATCTATGTTAACTAGTGGGTACTTGGACTATGTAGTTTCCCTAGCGTTCATTTGGATTACTTAGGTTACCCAGTGGGCACTTGGACTATGTAGGTTACCTAGCGGGCACTTGGACTATGTAGGTTAACTAGAAGGCACTTGGACTATCAAGGTTACATAGCGGGCCCTTGGACTATGTAGGTTACCAGCGGGCACTTTGACTATCTAGGTTAACGAACGTGCACTTGGACTATGTAGGTAACCTAGCAGGCACTTGGACTGTCTAGGTTACCTAGCGGGCACTTGGCCTATCTAGGTTAACCAACGGGCACTTGGACTATGTAGGTTAACTAGCGGGCACTTGGACTATCTAGGTTTCCTAGCAGGCACTCGTACTATGTACATACCCTAGCGCACACTTGGACTATCTAGGTTACCTAGCGGGCACTTGGACTATGTAGGTTAACTAGCGGGCCCAAGGATTATGTATGTTTACTAGCAGGCACTTGGACTATCTAAGTTAACTAGCGGGCACTTGGACTATATAGATTCCCTACCGGGCATTTGGACTATTTAGGTTACCAAGCGGGAATATGGACTATGTAGGTTACCTAGCAGGCACTTGGATTATCTAGGTTAACGAAAGGGCACTTGGACTATTTAGGTTACCTATCGGGCCTTGGATTATCTAGGTTAGCTAACAGGAACTTGGAATATCAAGGTTACCTAGCTGGCACTTGGACTATATAGGTTACCTTGCGGGCACTTGTACTATCTAGGTTACCTAACGGGAACTTGGACTATGTAGGTTAACTAGCGGGCCCCTGGACTATGTAGGTTAACTAGCGGGCACTTGGACTATCTAGGTTAACTAGCTCACTTTGGACTATGTAGGTTAACTAGCGTGCACTTGCACAATGCAGGTTCCCTAGGGGCCACTTTGACTATGTAGGTTCCCTAGCGGGCACTTGGACTATCTAGGTTAACTAGAGGGACTTGGAGTATGTAGGTTAACTAGCGGGCACTTGGATTATCTAGGTTAACTAGCGAGCACATGGACTATCTAGGTTAACTAGAGGGCATTTGGACTATGTAGTTTACCTAGCAGGCACTTGGACTATCTAGGTTACCTAGAGGGCACTTGGACTATGTACGTTCCCTAGCGGGCACTTGGGCTATCTACGTTACCTAGCGGGCACTTGGACTATGTAGGTTAACGAACGGGCACTTGGATTATGTAGTTTCCCTAGCGGGCATTTGGACTATTTATGTTACCATCGGGAACTTGGACTATGTAGGTTACCTAGCGGGCACTTGGACTATGTACGTCCCCTAGTGGGCACTTGGACTATCTAGGTTAACTAGAGGGCACTTGGACTATCTAGATTAACAAGCTGGCCCTTAGACTATCTAGGTTTACTAGCGGGCACTTGGAATATCTAGGTTAACTAGCGGGCACTTGGACTATGTAGTTTCCCTAGCGGGCATTTGGATTACTTAAGTTACCCATTGGGCACTTGGACTATGTAGGTTACCTAGCGGGCCCTTGGACTATGTAGGTTACCAGCGGGCACTTGGACTATTTAGGTTAACGAACGTGCACATGGACTATGTAGGTAACCTAGCGGGCACTTGGATTGTCTAGGTTACCTAGCGGGCACTTGGCCTATCTAGGTTAACCAACGGGCACTTGGACTATGTACGTTAACTAGCGGACACTTCGACTATCTAGGTTAGCTAACGGGCAATTGGACTATCTAGGTTACCTGGCGGGCACATGGACTATGTAGGTTCCCTAGCGGGCACTTGGACTATGTAGGTTCCCTATAGGGTACTTGGACTGTCTAGGTTAACTAGCGGGCAATTGGACTGTCTAGGTTACCTAGTGGGCATTTGGACTATGTACGTTCCCTAGCGGGCACTTGGGCTATCTACGTTACCTAGCGGGCACTTGGACTACGTAGGTTAACAAACGGGCACTTGGACTATGTAGTTTCCCTAGCGGGCATTTGGACTATTTATGTTACCATCAGAACTTGGAATATGTAGGTTACCTAGTGGGCACTTGGACTATATATGTCCCCTAGTGGGCTATTGGACTATCTAGGTTAACTAGCGGACACTTGGACTATATAGGTTAACTAGCGGACCTTGGACTATGTAGGTTAACTAGCGGGCCCTTGGACTATGTAGGTTAACTAACGGGCACTTGGACTATATAGGTTACCTATCGAACCCTTGGACTATGTAGGTTATCTAGCGGGCACTTGGACTATCTAGGTTAACGAACGTGCACTTGGGCTATGTAGGTAACCTAGCGGACAATTGGACAGTTTAGGTTACCAAGCGGGCACTTGGATTATCTAGGTTAACGAAAGGGCACTTGGACTATGTAGGTTACCTAGCGGACACTTGGATTATCTAGCTTAGCTAAAAGGAATTGGAATATTTGGTTACTTAGCGGGTACTTGGACTATGTAGGTTACCTTGCGTTCACATGTACTATCTAGGTTACCTAACGGGAACTTGGACTATGTAGGATAACTAGCGGACACTTGGATGATCTAGGTTAACTAGCGGGCACTTGGAATATCTAGGTTAACAAGCGGGCACTTGGACTATCTAGATTAACTAGCAGGCCCTTGTACTATCTAGGTTCACTAGCGGGCACTTAGACTATCGAGGTTAACTAGAGGGCACTTGGATTATCTAGATTAACTAGCGGGCCCTTGGAATATCTAGGTTTACTAGCGGGCACTTGTACTATCTAGGTTAACTAGCGGGCACTTCGACTATGTAGTTTCCCTAGCGGGCATTTGGATTACTTAGGTTACCTAGTGGGCACTTGGACTATGTAGGTTACCTAGCAGGCACTTGGACTATGTAGGTTCCCTAGCGGGCACTTGGACTATTTAGGTTACCTAGTAGGCACTTTGACTATCTAGGTTAACTAACGGGCACTTGGACTATGTAGGTTGCCTAGCGAGCACTTGGACTATGTAGGTTATCTAGCGGTCATTTGGACTATGTAGGTTCCCTATCGGGTACTTAGACTGTCTAGGTTAACTAGCGGGCAATTGGACTCTCTAGGTTACCTAGTGCGCACTTGGACTATGTAGTTTACCTAGCAGGCACTTGGACTATGTAGGTTAACTAGCGGGCACTTGGACTATCTAGGTTACCTAGAGGGCACTTGGACTATGTACGTTTCCTAGCAGGCACTTGGGCTATCTAGGTTACCTAGCGGGAACTTGGACTATGTAGGTTCCCTAGCGGGCACCTGGACTATATAGGTTACCTAGCAGGCACTTTGACTATCTACGTTAACTAACGGGCACTTGGACTATGTAGGTTGCCTAGCGAGCACTTGGACTATGTAGGTTCCCAGCGGGCACTTGGACTATGTAGGTTCCCTATCGGGTACTTGGACTGTCTAGGTTAATTAGCGGGCAATTGGACTGTCTAGGTTACCTAGCGGGCACTTGGTCTATGTAGTTTACCTAGCGAGCACTTGGACTATGTAGGTAACCTAATGGTCACTTGGACTGTCTAGGTTACCTAGCAGGGACTTGGACTATGTAGGTTAACTAGCGGGTACTTGGACTATGTAGGATCCCTATCGGACATTTGTACTACTTAGGTTATCTAGCGGGTACTTTGACTATCTAGGTTAACTAGCGGGCACTTGGACTATCTAGGTCAACTAGCGGACCCTTGTCCTATGTAGGTTAACTAGCGGGCACTTGGACTATGTAGGTTAACTAACGGACCTTGGACTATGTAGGTTAACTAGCGGGCCCTTGGACTATGTATGTCCCCTAGTGGGCACTTGGACTATCTAGGTTAACTAACGGGCACTAGGACTATCTATGTTAACTAGCGGGCACTTGGACTATGTAGGTTAACTAGCGGACACTTCGACTATCTAGGTTAGCTAACGGGCAATTGGACTATCTTGGTTACCTAGCGGGCACTTGGACTATGTAGGTTCCCTAGCGGGCACTTGGACAATTTAGGTTACCAAACAGGTACTTTGACTATCTAGGTTAACTAACGGGCACTTGGACTATGTAGGTTGCCTAGCGGGCACATGGACTATGTAGGTTCCCTAGCGGGCACTTGGATTATGTAGGTTCCCTATCGGGCACTTGAATTATGTAGGTTCCCTATCGGGCATTTGGACTATGTAGGTTAACTAACGGGCACTTGGACTATATAGGTTAACGAACGTGCACTTGGGCTATGTAGGTAACCTAGCGGACAATTGGACAGTTTAGGTTACCAAGCGGGCACTTGGTTTATCTAGGTTAACGAAAGGGCACTTGGACTATGTAGGTTACCTAGCGGACACTTGGATTATCTAGCTTAGCTAAAAGGAATTGGAATATTTGGTTACCTAGGGGGCACTTGGACTATGTAGGTTACCTTGCGTTCACATGTACTATCTAGGTTACCTAACGGGAACTTGGACTATGTAGGATAACTAGCGGACACTTGGATGATCTAGGTTAACTAGCGGGCACTTGGAATATCTAGGTTAACAAGCGGGCACTTGGACTATCTAGATTAACTAGCAGGCCCTTGTACTATCTAGGTTCACTAGCGGGCACTTAGACTATCGAGGTTAACTAGAGGGCACTTGGATTATCTAGATTAACTAGCGGGCCCTTGGAATATCTAGGTTTACTAGCGGGCACTTGTACTATCTAGGTTAACTAGCGGGCACTTCGACTATGTAGTTTCCCTAGCGGGCATTTGGATTACTTAGGTTACCTAGTGGGCACTTGGACTATGTAGGTTACCTAGCAGGCACTTGGACTATGTAGGTTCCCTAGCGGGCACTTGGACTATTTAGGTTACCTAGTAGGCACTTTGACTATCTAGGTTAACTAACGGGCACTTGGACTATGTAGGTTGCCTAGCGAGCACTTGGACTATGTAGGTTATCTAGCGGTCATTTGGACTATGTAGGTTCCCTATCGGGTACTTAGACTGTCTAGGTTAACTAGCGGGCAATTGGACTCTCTAGGTTACCTAGTGCGCACTTGGACTATGTAGTTTACCTAGCAGGCACTTGGACTATGTAGGTTAACTAGCGGGCACTTGGACTATCTAGGTTACCTAGAGGGCACTTGGACTATGTACGTTTCCTAGCAGGCACTTGGGCTATCTAGGTTACCTAGCGGGAACTTGGACTATGTAGGTTCCCTAGCGGGCACCTGGACTATATAGGTTACCTAGCAGGTCTTTGACTATCTACGTTAACTAACGGGCACTTGGACTATGTAGGTTGCCTAGCGAGCACTTGGACTATGTAGGTTCCCAGCGGGCACTTGGACTATGTAGGTTCCCTATCGGGTACTTGGACTGTCTAGGTTAATTAGCGGGCAATTGGACTGTCTAGGTTACCTAGCGGGCACTTGGTCTATGTAGTTTACCTAGCGAGCACTTGGACTATGTAGGTAACCTAATGGTCACTTGGACTGTCTAGGTTACCTAGCAGGGACTTGGACTATGTAGGTTAACTAGCGGGTACTTGGACTATGTAGGATCCCTATCGGACATTTGTACTACTTAGGTTATCTAGCGGGTACTTTGACTATCTAGGTTAACTAGCGGGCACTTGGACTATCTAGGTCAACTAGCGGACCCTTGTCCTATGTAGGTTAACTAGCGGGCACTTGGACTATGTAGGTTAACTAACGGACCTTGGACTATGTAGGTTAACTAGCGGGCCCTTGGACTATGTATGTCCCCTAGTGGGCACTTGGACTATCTAGGTTAACTAACGGGCACTAGGACTATCTATGTTAACAAGCGGGCACTTGGACTATGTAGGTTAACTAGCGGACACTTCGACTATCTAGGTTAGCTAACGGGCAATTGGACTATCTTGGTTACCTAGCGGGCACTTGGACTATGTAGGTTCCCTAGCGGGCACTTGGACAATTTAGGTTACCAAACAGGTACTTTGACTATCTAGGTTCACTAACGGGCACTTGGACTATGTAGGTTGCCTAGCGGGCACATGGACTATGTAGGTTCCCTAGCGGGCACTTGGATTATGTAGGTTCCCTATCGGGCACTTGAATTATGTAGGTTCCCTATCGGGCATTTGGACTATGTAGGTTAACTAACGGGCACTTGGACTATATAGGTTACCTATCGAACCCTTGGACTATGTAGGTAATCTAGCGGGCACTTGGACTATCTAGGTTAACGAACGTGCACTTGGGCTATGTAGGTAACCTAGCGGACAATTGGACAGTTTAGGTTACCAAGCGGGCACTTGGATTATCTAGGTTAACGAAAGGGCACTTGGACTATGTAGGTTACCTAGCGGACACTTGGATTATCTAGCTTAGCTAAAAGGAATTGGAATATTTGGTTACCTAGCGGGCACTTGGACTATGTAGGTTACCTTGCGTTCACATGTACTATCTAGGTTACCTAACGGGAACTTGGACTATGTAGGATAACTAGCGGACACTTGGATGATCTAGGTTAACTAGCGGGCACTTGGAATATCTAGGTTAACAAGCGGGCACTTGGACTATCTAGATTAACTAGCAGGCCCTTGTACTATCTAGGTTCACTAGCGGGCACTTAGACTATCGAGGTTAACTAGAGGGCACTTGGATTATCTAGATTAACTAGCGGGCCCTTGGAATATCTAGGTTTACTAGCGGGCACTTGTACTATCTAGGTTAACTAGCGGGCACTTCGACTATGTAGTTTCCCTAGCGGGCATTTGGATTACTTAGGTTACCTAGTGGGCACTTGGACTATGTAGGTTACCTAGCAGGCACTTGGACTATGTAGGTTCCCTAGCGGGCACTTGGACTATTTAGATTACCTAGTAGGCACTTTGACTATCTAGGTTAACTAACGGGCACTTGGACTATGTAGGTTGCCTAGCGAGCACTTGGACTATGTAGGTTATCTAGCGGTCAATTTGAATATGTTGGTTCCCTATCGGGTACTTAGACTGTCTAGGTTAACTAGCGGGCAATTGGACTCTCTAGGTTACCTAGTGCGCACTTGGACTATGTATTTTACCTAGCAAGCACTTGGACTATGTAGGTTAACTAGCGGGCACTTGGACTATCTAGGTTACCTAGAGGGCACTTGGACTATGTACGTTTCCTAGCAGGCACTTGGGCTATCTAGGTTACCTAGCCGGAACTTGGACTATGTAGGTTCCCTAGCGGGCACCTGGACTATATAGGTTACCTAGCAGGCACTTTGACTATCTACGTTAACTAACGGGCACTTGGACTATGTAGGTTGCCTAGCGAGCACTTGGACTATGTAGGTTCCCAGCGGGCACTTGGACTATGTAGGTTCCCTATCGGGTACTTGGACTGTCTAGGTTAATTAGCGGGCAATTGGACTGTCTAGGTTACCTAGCGGGCACTTGGTCTATGTAGTTTACCTAGCGAGCACTTGGACTATGTAGGTAACCTAATGGTCACTTGGACTGTCTAGGTTACCTAGCAGGGACTTGGACTATGTAGGTTAACTAGCGGGTACTTGGACTATGTAGGATCCCTATCGGACATTTGTACTACTTAGGTTATCTAGCGGGTACTTTGACTATCTAGGTTAACTAGCCGGCACTTGGACTATCTAGGTCAACTAGCGGACCCTTGTACTATGTAGGTTAACTAGCGGGCACTTGGACTATGTAGGTTAACTAACGGACCTTGGACTATGTAGGTTAACTAGCGGGCCCTTGGACTATGTATGTCCCCTAGTGGGCACTTGGACTATCTAGGTTAACTAACGGGCACTAGGACTATCTATGTTAACTCGCGGGCACTTGGACTATGTAGGTTAACTAGCGGACACTTCGACTATCTAGGTTAGCTAACGGGCAATTGGACTATCTTGGTTACCTAGCGGGCACTTGGACTATGTAGGTTCCCTAGCGGGCACTTGGACAATTTAGGTTACCAAACAGGTACTTTGACTATCTAGGTTAACTAACGGGCACTTGGACTATGTAGGTTGCCTAGCGGGCACTTGAATTATGTAGGTTCCCTATCGGGCATTTGGACTATGTAGGTTAACTAACGGGCACTTGGACTATATAAGTTACCTATCGAACCCTTGGACTATGTAGGTTATCTAGCGGGCACTTGGACTATCTAGGTTAACGAACGTGCACTTGGGCTATGTAGGTAACCTAGCGGACAATTGGACAGTTTAGGTTACCAAGCGGGCACTTGGTTTATCTAGGTTAACGAAAGGGCACTTGGACTATGTAGGTTACCTAGCGGACACTTGGATTATCTAGCTTAGCTAAAAGGAATTGGAATATTTGGTTACCTAGCGGGCACTTGGACTATGTAGGTTACCTTGCGTTCACATGTACTATCTAGGTTACCTAACGGGAACTTGGACTATGTAGGATAACTAGCAGACACTTGGATGATCTAGGTTAACTAGCGGGCACTTGGAATATCTAGGTTAACAAGCGGGCACTTGGACTATCTAGATTAACTAGCAGGCCCTTGTACTATCTAGGTTCACTAGCGGGCACTTAGACTATCGAGGTTAACTAGAGGGCACTTGGATTATCTAGATTAACTAGCGGGCCCTTGGAATATCTAGGTTTACTAGCGGGCACTTGTACTATCTAGGTTAACTAGCGGGCACTTCGACTATGTAGTTTCCCTAGCGGGCATTTGGATTACTTAGGTTACCTAGTGGGCACTTGGACTATGTAGGTTACCTAGCAGGCACTTGGACTATGTAGGTTCCCTAGCGGGCACTTGGACTATTTAGGTTACCTAGTAGGCACTTTGACTATCTAGGTTAACTAACGGGCACTTGGACTATGTAGGTTGCCTAGCGAGCACTTGGACTATGTAGGTTATCTAGCGGTCATTTGGACTATGTAGGTTCCCTATCGGGTACTTAGACTGTCTAGGTTAACTAGCGGGCAATTGGACTCTCTAGGTTACCTAGTGCGCACTTGGACTATGTAGTTTACCTAGCAGGCACTTGGACTATGTAGGTTAACTAGCGGGCACTTGGACTATCTAGGTTACCTAGAGGGCACTTGGACTATGTACGTTTCCTAGCAGGCACTTGGGCTATCTAGGTTACCTAGCGGGAACTTGGACTATGTAGGTTCCCTAGCGGGCACCTGGACTATATAGGTTACCTAGCAGGCACTTTGACTATCTACGTTAACTAACGGGCACTTGGACTATGTAGGTTGCCTAGCGAGCACTTGGACTATGTAGGTTCCCAGCGGGCACTTGGACTATGTAGGTTCCCTATCGGGTACTTGGACTGTCTAGGTTAATTAGCGGGCAATTGGACTGTCTAGGTTACCTAGCGGGCACTTGGTCTATGTAGTTTACCTAGCGAGCACTTGGACTATGTAGGTAACCTAATGGTCACTTGGACTGTCTAGGTTACCTAGCAGGGACTTGGACTATGTAGGTTAACTAGCGGGTACTTGGACTATGTAGGATCCCTATCGGACATTTGTACTACTTAGGTTATCTAGCGGGTACTTTGACTATCTAGGTTAACTAGCGGGCACTTGGACTATCTAGGTCAACTAGCGGACCCTTGTCCTATGTAGGTTAACTAGCGGGCACTTGGACTATGTAGGTTAACTAACGGACCTTGGACTATGTAGGTTAACTAGCGGGCCCTTGGACTATGTATGTCCCCTAGTGGGCACTTGGACTATCTAGGTTAACTAACGGGCACTAGGACTATCTATGTTAACAAGCGGGCACTTGGACTATGTAGGTTAACTAGCGGACACTTCGACTATCTAGGTTAGCTAACGGGCAATTGGACTATCTTGGTTACCTAGCGGGCACTTGGACTATGTAGGTTCCCTAGCGGGCACTTGGACAATTTAGGTTACCAAACAGGTACTTTGACTATCTAGGTTAACTAACGGGCACTTGGACTATGTAGGTTGCCTAGCGGGCACATGGACTATGTAGGTTCCCTAGCGGGCACTTGGATTATGTAGGTTCCCTATCGGGCACTTGAATTATGTAGGTTCCCTATCGGGCATTTGGACTATGTAGGTTAACTAACGGGCACTTGGACTATATAGGTTAACGAACGTGCACTTGGGCTATGTAGGTAACCTAGCGGACAATTGGACAGTTTAGGTTACCAAGCGGGCACTTGGTTTATCTAGGTTAACGAAAGGGCACTTGGACTATGTAGGTTACCTAGCGGACACTTGGATTATCTAGCTTAGCTAAAAGGAATTGGAATATTTGGTTACCTAGGGGGCACTTGGACTATGTAGGTTACCTTGCGTTCACATGTACTATCTAGGTTACCTAACGGGAACTTGGACTATGTAGGATAACTAGCGGACACTTGGATGATCTAGGTTAACTAGCGGGCACTTGGAATATCTAGGTTAACAAGCGGGCACTTGGACTATCTAGATTAACTAGCAGGCCCTTGTACTATCTAGGTTCACTAGCGGGCACTTAGACTATCGAGGTTAACTAGAGGGCACTTGGATTATCTAGATTAACTAGCGGGCCCTTGGAATATCTAGGTTTACTAGCGGGCACTTGTACTATCTAGGTTAACTAGCGGGCACTTCGACTATGTAGTTTCCCTAGCGGGCATTTGGATTACTTAGGTTACCTAGTGGGCACTAGGACTATGTAGGTTACCTAGCAGGCACTTGGACTATGTAGGTTCCCTAGCGGGCACTTGGACTATTTAGGTTACCTAGTAGGCACTTTGACTATCTAGGTTAACTAACGGGCACTTGGACTATGTAGGTTGCCTAGCGAGCACTTGGACTATGTAGGTTATCTAGCGGTCATTTGGACTATGTAGGTTCCCTATCGGGTACTTAGACTGTCTAGGTTAACTAGCGGGCAATTGGACTCTCTAGGTTACCTAGTGCGCACTTGGACTATGTAGTTTACCTAGCAGGCACTTGGACTATGTAGGTTAACTAGCGGGCACTTGGACTATCTAGGTTACCTAGAGGGCACTTGGACTATGTACGTTTCCTAGCAGGCACTTGGGCTATCTAGGTTACCTAGCGGGAACTTGGACTATGTAGGTTCCCTAGCGGGCACCTGGACTATATAGGTTACCTAGCAGGCACTTTGACTATCTACGTTAACTAACGGGCACTTGGACTATGTAGGTTGCCTAGCGAGCACTTGGACTATGTAGGTTCCCAGCGGGCACTTGGACTATGTAGGTTCCCTATCGGGTACTTGGACTGTCTAGGTTAATTAGCGGGCAATTGGACTGTCTAGGTTACCTAGCGGGCACTTGGTCTATGTAGTTTACCTAGCGAGCACTTGGACTATGTAGGTAACCTAATGGTCACTTGGACTGTCTAGGTTACCTAGCAGGGACTTGGACTATGTAGGTTAACTAGCGGGTACTTGGACTATGTAGGATCCCTATCGGACATTTGTACTACTTAGGTTATCTAGCGGGTACTTTGACTATCTAGGTTAACTAGCGGGCACTTGGACTATCTAGGTCAACTAGCGGACCCTTGTACTATGTAGGTTAACTAGCGGGCACTTGGACTATGTAGGTTAACTAACGGACCTTGGACTATGTAGGTTAACTAGCGGGCCCTTGGACTATGTATGTCCCCTAGTGGGCACTTGGTCTATCTAGGTTAACTAACGGGCACTAGGACTATCTATGTTAACAAGCGGGCACTTGGACTATGTAGGTTAACTAGCGGACACTTCGACTATCTAGGTTAGCTAACGGGCAATTGGACTATCTTGGTTACCTAGCGGGCACTTGGACTATGTAGGTTCCCTAGCGGGCACTTGGACAATTTAGGTTACCAAACAGGTACTTTGACTATCTAGGTTAACTAACGGGCACTTGGACTATGTAGGTTGCCTAGCGGGCACATGGACTATGTAGGTTCCCTAGCGGGCACTTGAATTATGTAGGTTCCCTATCGGGCATTTGGACTATGTAGGTTAACTAGCGGTCACTTGGACTGTCTAGGTAACCTAGCGGGCACTTTGAATATCTAGGTTAACTAGCGGGCCCTTGGACTATGTAGGTTAACTAGCGGGCACTTGGACTATCTAGGTTACCTAGAGGGCACTTGGACTATGTACGTTTCCTAGCAGGCACTTGGGCTATCAACGTTACCTAGCGGGCACTTGGACTATGTAGGATCCCTATCGGATATTTGGACTTCTTAGGTAAACTAGCGGGTACTTGGACTATCTAGGTCAACTGGCGGGCCCTTGTACTATGTAGGTTAACTAGCGGGCACTTGGATTATATAGGTTAAATAGCGGACCTTGGACTATATAGGTTAACTAGCGGGCCCTTGGACTATGTAGGTTAACTAGCGGGCACTTGGACTATCTAGGTTTCCTAGCTGGCAATCGGACTATGTACATAACCTAGCGCACACTTGAACTATCTAGGTTAACTAGCGGGCACTTGGACTATGTACGTCCCCTAGTGGGCACTTGGACTATCTAGGTTAACTAACGGGCACTTGGAATATGTAGGTTCCCTATCGGGTACTTGGACTGTCTAGGTTAACTAGCGGGCAATTGGACTCTCTAGGTTACCTAGTGGGCACTTGGACTATGTAGGTTAACTAGCGGGCCCTTGGACTATGTAGTTTACCTAGCGGGCACTTGGACTATGTAGGTTAACTAGCAGGCACTTGGACTATCTAGGTTACCTAGAGGGCACTTTGACTATGTATGTTTCCTAGCAGGCACTTGGGCTATCTACGTTACCTAGCGGGCACTTGGACTATGTAGGTTAACAAAGGGGCACTTGGACTGTCTAGGTTACCTAGCGGGCACTTTGACTATCTAGGTTAACGAACGGGCACTTGGACTATGTAGGTTACCTAGCGGGCACTTGGACTATGTAGGAGCCCTATCGGATATTTGGACTTCTTAGGTTAACTAGCGGGCACTTGGACTATCTAGGTTAACTAGCGGGCACTTGGACTATCTAGGTCAACTAGCGGGCCCTTGTACTATGTAGGTTAACTAGCGGGCACTTGGACTATATAGGTTAACTAGCGGACCTTGGACTATGTAGGTTAACCAGCGGGCCCTTGGACTATGTAGGTTAACTAGCGGCCACTAGGACTATCTAGGTTTCCTAGCCGGCACTCGAACTATGTACATAACCTAGCGCGCACTTGGACTATCTAGGTCAACTAGCGGGCCCTTTTACTATGTAGGTTAACTAACGGGCACTTGGACTATATAGGTTACCTATCGAACCCTTGGACTATGTAGGTTATCTAGCGGGCACTTGGACTATCTAGGTTAACGAACGTGCACTTGGACTATGTAGGTAACCTAGCGGACAATTGGACAGTTTATGTTACCAAGCGGGCACTTGGATTATCTAGGTTAACGAAAGGGCACTTGGACTATGTAGGTTACCTAGCGGGCACTTGGATTATCTAGGTTAGCTAAAAGGAACTTGGAATATCTAGGTTACCTAGCGGGCACTTGGACTATGTAGGTTACCTTGCGGGCACTTGTACTATCTAGGTTACCTAACGGGAACTTGGACTATGTAGGTTAACTAGTGGACACTTGGATGATCTAGGTTAACTAGCGGGCACTTGGACTATCTAAGTTAACTAGCTGACTTTGGACTATGTAGGTTAACTAGAGGGCTCTTGGACTATCTAGGTTAACTAGCGGGCACTTGCACAATGCAGGTTCCCTAGCGGGCATTTTGACTATGTAGGTTCCCTAGCGGGCACTTGGACTATATAGGTTCCCTATGGGCACTTGGACTATCTAGGTTCCCTAACAGGCACTTGGAATATGTAGGTTCCCTATCGGGCACTTGGACTATGTAGGTTCCTCAGCGGGCACTGGGACTATGTAGGTTCCCTATCGGGCATTGGACTATGTAGGTTAACTAGCGGGCACTTGGACTATATAGGTTAACGAGCGGACCTTGGATTATGTAGGTTAACTAGCGGGCACTTGGACTATCTAGTTTTCCTAGCCGGCACTCGGACTATGTACATACCCTAGCGGGCACTTGGACTACCTAGGTTACCTAGCGGGCACTTGGACTATCGACGTCCCCTTGCGGGCACTTGGACTATCTAGGTTAACTAGAGGGCCCTTTGACTATGTAGGTTAACTAGCGGGTACTTGGATTATCTAGGTTAACTAGCGGGCACTTGGACGATCTAGGTTAACTAGCGGGCACTTGGACTATCTAGGTTAACTAGCGGGCATTTGGACTATCTAGGTTAACTAGCGGGCACTTGGACTATCTAGATTAACTAGACGGCCCTTGGACTATCTAAGTTTACTATCGGGCACTTGGAATATCGAAGTTAACTAGCGGGCACTTGGACTATGTAGTTTCCCTAGCGGGCATTTGGATTACTTAGGTTACCTAGTGGGCACTTGGACTATGTAGGTTACCTAGCGGGCACTTGGCCTATCTAGGTTAACGAACGGGCTCTTGGACTATGTAGGTTAACTAGCGGACACTTCGACTATCTAGGTTCGCTAACGGGCAATTGGACTATATAAGTTACCTAGCGGGCACTTGGACTATGTAGATTCCCTAATGGGCACTTGGACTATTTAGGTTACCTAGCAGGCACTTTGACTATCTAAGTTAACTAACGGGCACTTGGACTATGTAAGTTGCCCAGTGAGCACTTGGACTATGTAGGTTCCCTAGCGGGCACTTGGAATATGTAGGTGTCCTATCGGGTACTTGGACTGTCTAGGATAACTAGCGGGAAATTGGACTGTCTAGGTTGCCTAGTGGGCACTTGGAGTATGTAGTTTACGTAGCAGGCACTTAGACTATGTAGGTTAACTAGCGGGCACTTGGACTATCTAGGTTACCTAGAGGGCACTTGGACTATGTACGTTCCCTAGCGGGCACTTGAGCTACCTACGTTACCTAGCGGGCACTTGGACTATGTAGGTTAACGAAAGGCACTTGGACTGTGTAGGTAACCTAATGGTCACTTGGACTGTCTAGGTTACCTAGCGGGGACTTGGACTATGTAGGTTAACTAGCGGGCACTTGGACGATGTACGATCCCTATCGGACATTTGTACTTATTAAGTTAACTAGCGGGCACTTTGACTATCTAGGTTAACTAGCGGGCACTTGGACTATCTAGGTCAACTAGCGGGCCCTTGTACTATGCAGGTTAACTAGCGGTAACTTGGACTATGTAGGTTAACTAGCGGGTTTTGGACTATGTAGGTTAACTAGCGGGCACTTGGACTATCTAGGTTAACTAGCTGACCTTGGACTAGGTAGGTTAACTAGCGGGCACTTGGACTATCTATGTTAACTAGCTGACCTTGGACTATGTAGGTTGACTAGCGGGCACGTGGACTATCTAGGTTAACTAGCGGGCATTTGCACAATGCAGGTTCCCTAGCAGGCACTTTGAGTATGTAGGTTCCCTAACGGGCACTTGGAATATATAGGTTCCCTATCGGGCACTTGGACTATGTAGGTTCCTCAGCGGGCACTTGGACTATTTAGGTTCCCTATCGGGCATTGGATTATGTAGGTTAACTAGCAGGACCTTGGATATCTAGGTTACCTAGCAGGCACTTGGACTATGTAGGTTAACTAGCGGGCACTTGGACAATCTAGGTTACCTAGGGGGCACTTGAACTATGTACATACCCTAGCGGCACTTGGACAATCTAGGTTAACTAGAGGACCCTTGGACTATGTAGGTTAACTAGCGGGCACTTGGATTAGCTAGGTTAACTAGCGGGCACTTGGACTATCTAGGTTAATTAGCGGGCACTTGGACCATCTAGATTAACTAGCGGGCCCTTGGACTATCTAGTTTTACTAGCAGGCACTTGGACTATCTAGGTTAACTAGCGGTCACTTGGACTATGTATTTTCCCTAGCGGGCATATCGATTACTTAGGTTACCTAGTGGGCACTTGGACTATGTAGGTTACCTTGCGGGCACTTGGACTATGTAGATTAACTAGAAGGCACTTGGACTATCAAGGTTACCTAGCGGGCTCTTGGACTATGTAGGTTACCACGGGCACTTGGACTATCTAGGTTAACGAACGTGCACTTGGACTATGTAGGTAACCTAGCGGGCACTTGGACTGTCTAGGTTACCTATCGGGCACTTGGCCTATCTAGGTTAACGAACGGGCAATTGGACTATGTTGGTTAACTAGCGGACACTTCGACAATCTAGGTTAGCTAACGGGCAATTGGACTATCTAGGTTACCTAGCAGGCACTTGGACTATGTAGGTTCCCTAGTGTGCACTTGGACTATCTAGGTTACCTAGCGGGCACTTTGACTATCTAGGTTAACTAACGGGCACTTGGACTATGTAGGTTGCCTAGCGAGCATTTGGACTATGTAGGTTCCCTAGCGGGCACTTGGACTGTGTAGGTTCCCTATCGGGTACTTGGACTGTCTAGGTTAACTAGCTGGCAATTGGACTGTCTAGGTTAACTAGTGGGCACTTGGACTATGTAGTTTACCTAACAGGCACTTGGACTATGTAGGTTAACTAGCGGGCACTTGGACTATCTAGGTTACCTAGAGGGCACCTGGACTATGTACGTTCCCTAGCAGGCACTTGGGATATCTACGTTACCTAGCGGGCAATTGGACTATGTAGGTTAACGAACGGGCACTTGGACTATGTAGGTAACCTAATGGTCACTTGGACTGTCTAGGTTACCTAGCGGGGACTTGGACTATGTAGGTTAACTAGCGGGCACTTGGACTATGTAGGATCCCTATCGGACATTTGTACTACTTAGGTTAACTAGCAGGCACTTTGACTATCTAGGTTAACTCGCGGGCACTTGGATTATCTAGGTCAACTAGCGGGCCCTTGTACTATGTAGGTTAACTAGCGGGCACTTGGACTATCTAGGTTAAGTAACGGACCTTGGAGTATGTAAATTAACTAGCGGGCACTTGGACTATGTTCGTCCCCTAGTGGGCACTTGGACTATCTAGGTTAACTAGCGGGCACTTGGACTATCTAGGTTACCTAGCAGGCACTTGGATTATGAAGGATGCCTAGCGGGCACTTCGACTATCTAGGTTACCTAGCAGGCACGTGGACTATGTAGGTTAACTAGCGGACACTTTCACGATCTTGGTTAACTAGCGGGCCCTTGCACTATGTATGTAAACTACTGTGCTCATGGATTGTATAGGTTTACTAGCAAGCACTTGGACTATCTAGGTTAACTAGCAGGCACTTGGACTATGTAGTTTCCCTAGCAGGCATTTGGAGTATTTAGGTTACCATCAGGAACTTGGACTATGAGGTTACCTAGCGGGCACTTGGACTATGTACGTCCCCTAGTGGGGACTTGGACTATCTAGGTTAACTAACGGGCACTTGGACTATGTAGGTTGCCTAGCGGGCACTTGGATTATGTAGGTTCCCTAGCGGGCACTTGGATTATGTAGGTTCCCTATCGGGCACTTGAATTATGTAGGTTCCCTAGCGGGCCCTTGTACTATGTAGGTTAACTAGCGGGCACTTGGACTATATAGATTAACTAGCGGACCTTGGACTATGTAGGTTAACCAGCGTTCCCTTGGACTATGTAGGTTAACTAGCGGGCACTAGGACTATCTAGGTTTCCTAGCCGGCACTCGGACTATTTACATAACCTAGCGCGCACTTGGACAATCTAGGTCAACTAGCGGGCCCTTTTACTATGTAGGTTAACTAGCGGGCACTTGGACTATATAGGTTAACTAGCGGACCTTGGACTATGTAGGTTAACTAGCGGGCCCTTGGACTATGTAGGTTAACTAACGGGCACTTGGAATATATAGGTTACCTATCGAACCCTTGGACTATATAGGTTATCTAGCGGGCACTTGGACTATCTAGGTTAACGAACGTGCACTTGGGCTATGTAGGTAACCTAGCGGACAATTGACAGTTTATGTTACCAAGCGGGCACTTGGATTATCTAGGTTAACGAAAGGGCACTTGGACTATGTAGGTTACCTAGCGGGCACTTGGATTATCTAGGTTAGCTAAAAGGAACTTGGAATATCTAGGTTACCTAGCGGGCACTTGGACTATGTAGGTTACCTTGCGGGCACTTGTACTATCTAGGTTACCTAACGGGAACTTGGACTATGTAGGTTAACTAGCGGACACTTGGATGATCTAGGTTAACTAGCGGGCACTTGGATTATCTAAGTTAACTACCTGAGTTTGGACTATGTAGGTTAACTAGAGGGCACTTGAACTATCTAGGTTAACTAGCGGGCACTTGCACAAGCAGGTTCCCTAGCGGGCATTTTGACAATGTAGGTTCCCTAGCGGGCACTTGGACTATATAGGTTCCCTATGGGCACTTGGACTATCTAGGTTCCCTAACAGGCACTTGGAATATGTAGGTTCCCTATCGGGCACTTGGACTATGTAGGTTCCTCAGCTGACACTGGAACTATGTAGGTTCCCTATCGGGCATTGGACTATGTAGGTTAACTAGCGGGCACTTAGACTATATAGGTTAACGATCAGACCTTGGACTATGTAGGTTAACTAGCGGGCACTTGGACTATCTACGTCCCCTAGCGGGCACATGGACTATCTAGGTTATCTAGAGGGCCCTTTGACTATGTAGGTTAACTAGCGGGCACTTGGATTATCTAGGTTAACTAGCGGGGACTTGGACGATCTAGGTTAACTAGCGGGCACTTGGACTATCTAGGTTAACTAGCGGGCACTTGGACTATCTAGATTAACTAGCGGGCCCTTGGACTATCTAGGTTAACTAGCGGGCACTTGGACTATCTAGGTTAACTTGCGGGCACTTGGACTATCTAGATTAATAGCGGGCCCTTGGACTATCTAGGTTTACTAGCGGGCACTTGGAATATCTAAGTTAACTAGCGGGCACTTAGACTATGTAGTTTACCTAGTGGGCATTTGGATTACTTAGGTTACCTAGTGGGCACTTGGACTATGTAGGTTACCTAGCGGGCACTTGGCCTATCTAGGTTAACGAACGGGCACTTGGACTATGTAGGTTAACTAGCGGACACTTCGACTATCTAGGTTAGCTAACGGGCAATTGGACTATCTAAGTTACCTAGCGGGCACTTGGACTATGTAGGTTCCCTAGTGGGCACTTGGACTATTTAGGTTACCTAGCAGGCACTTTGACTATCTAAGTTAACTAACGGGCACTTGGACTATGTAAGTTGCCCAGCGAGCACTTGGACTATGTAGGTTCCCTAGCGGGCACATGGAATATGTAGGTGTCCTATCGGGTACTTGAACTGTCTAGGTTAACTAGCGGGCAATTGGACTGTCTAGGTTAACTAGTGGGCACTTGGACTATGTAGTTTACGTAGCGGGCACTTATACTATGTAGGTTAACTAGCGGGCACTTGGACTATCTAGGTTACCTAGAGGGCACTTGGACTATGTACGTTCCCTAGCAGGCACTTGGGCTAACTACGTTACCTAGCGGGCACTTGGACTATGTAGGTTAACGAAAGGCACTTGGACTGTGTAGGTAACCTAATGGTCACTTGGACTGTCTAGGTTACCTAGCGGGGACATGGACTATGTAGATTAACTAGCGGGCACTTGGACGATGTAGGATCCCTATCGGACATTTGTACTTATTAGGTTAACTAGCGGGCACTTTGACTATCTAGGTTAACTAGCGGGCACTAGGACTATCTAGGTCAACTAGCGGGCCCTTGTACTATGTAGGTTAACTAGCGGTAACTTGGACTATGTAGGTTAACTAGCGGGTTTTGAACTATGTAGGTTAACTAGCGGGCACTTGGACTATCTAGGTTAAGTAGCTGACCTTGGACTAGGTAGGTTAACTAGCGGGCACTTGG
Organism: Tenrec ecaudatus; assembly: GCF_050624435.1. Taxonomy (NCBI): domain Eukaryota; kingdom Metazoa; phylum Chordata; class Mammalia; order Afrosoricida; family Tenrecidae; genus Tenrec; species Tenrec ecaudatus. The sequence goes on from NW_027457626.1 coordinate 1,298,638, forward strand.
ACTATCTATGTTAACTAGCTGACCTTGGACTATGTAGGTTAACTAGCGGGCACGTGGACTATCTAGGTTAACTAGCGGGCATTTGCACAATGCAGGTTCCTTAGCTGGCACTTTGAGTATGTAGGTTCCCTAACGGGCACTTGGAATATATAGGTTCCCTATCGGGCACTTGGACTATGTAGGTTCCTCAGCGGGCACTTGGACTATTTAGGTTCCCTATCGGGCATTGGATTATGTAGGTTAACTAGCAGGACCTTGGACTATCTAGGTTACCTAGCAGGCACTTGGACTATGTAGGTTAACTAGCGGGCACTTGGACAATCTAGGTTACCTAGCGGGCACTTGAACTATGTACATACCCTAGCGGGCACTTGGGCTATCTAGGTTACCTAGCGGACACTTGGACTATGTACGTACCCTAGCGGGCACATGGACTATCTAGGTTAACTAGAGGACCCTTGGACTATGTAGGTTAACTAGGGGGCACTTGGATTAGCTAGGTTAACTAGCGAGCACCTGGACTATCTTGGTTAATTAGCGGGCACTTGGACCATCTAGATTAACTAGGGGGCCCTTGGACTATCTAGGTTTACTAGCGGGCACTTGGACTATCTAGGTTAAATAGCGGTAACTTGGACTATGTAGTTTCCCTAGCGGGCATTTCAATTACTTAGGTTACCTAGTGGGCACTTGGACTATGTAGGTTACCTTGCGGGCACTTGGACTATGTAGATTAACTAGAAGGCACTTGGACTATCAAGGTTACCTAGCCGGCTCTTGGACTATGTAGGTTACCACGGGCACTTGGACTATGTTGGTTAACGAACGTGCACTTGGACTATGTAGGTAACCTAGCGGGCACTTGGACTGTCTAGGTTACCTAGCGGGCACTTGGCCTATCTAGGTTAACGAACGGGCACTTGGACTATGTAGGTTAAATAGCGGACACTTCGATTATCTAGGTTAGGTAACGGGCAATTGGACTATCTAGGTTCCCCAGCGGGCACTTGGACTATGTAGGTTCCCTAGCGGGCACTTGGACAATTTAGGTTACCTAGCAGGCACTTTGACTATCTAGGTTAACTAACGGGCACTTGGACTATGTAGGTTGCCTAGCGAGCATTTAGACTATGTAGGTTCCCTAGCGGGCACTTGGACTATGTAGGTTCCCTATCGGGTACTTGGACTGTCTAGGTTAACTAGCTGGCAATTGGACTGTCTAGGTTAACTAGTGGGCACTTGGACTATGTAGTTTACCTAACAGGCACTTGGACTATGTAGGTTAACTAGCGGGCACGTGGACTATCTAGGTTACCTAGAGGGCACCTGGACTATGTACGTTCCCTAGCAGGCACTTGGGATATCTACGTTACCTAGCGGGCACTTGGACTATGTAGGTTAACGAACGGGCACTTGGACTATGTAGGTAACCTAATGGTCACTTGGACTGTCTAGGTTACCTAGCGGGGACTTGGACTATGTAGGTTAACTAGCGGGCACTTGGACTATGTAGGATCCCTATTGGACATTTGTACTACTTAGGTTATCTAGCGGGCACTTTGACTATCTAGGTTAACTAGCGGGCTTTTGGATTATCTAGATCAACTAGCGGGCCCTTGTACTATGTAGGTTAACTAGCGGGCACTTGGACTATCTAGGTTAACTAACGGACCTTGGACTATGTAAATTAACTAGCGGGCACTTGGACTATGTTCGTCCCCTAGTGGGCACTTGGACTATCTAGGTTAACTAGCGGGCACTTGGACTATCTAGGTTACCTAGCAGGCACTTGGATTATGAAGGATGCCTAGCGGGCACTTCCACTATCTAGGTTACCTAGCAGGCACGTGGACTATGTAGGTTAACTAGCGGACTCTAGCACGATCTAGGTTAACTAGCGGGCCCTTGCACTATGTAGGTAAACTACTGGGCCCATGGATTATGTAGGTTTACTAGCAGGCACTTGGACTATCTAGGTTAACTAGCAGGCACTTGGACTATGTAGTTTCCCTAGCGGGCATTTGGACTATTTAGGTTACCATCAGGAACTTGGACTATGTAGTTTACCTAGCGGGCACTTGGACTATGTAGGTTACCTAGCGGGCACATAGATTATCTAGGTGACCTAGCAGGCACTTTGACTATCTAGGTTAACTAACGGGCACTTGGACTATGTAGGTTAACTAGCGAGCACTTGGACTGTCTAGGTTACCTAGTGGGCACTTGGATTATCTCGGTTAATGAACGGACACTTGGATTATCTAGGTTAACGAACGGGCACATGGACTATGTAGGTAACCTAGCGGGCACTTGGACTGTCTAGGTTACCTAGCGGGCACTTTGAATATCTAGGTTAACTAACGGGCACTTGGACTATGTAGTTTCCCTAGCGGGCATTTCGATTATTTAGGTTACCTAGTGGGCACTTGGACTATGTAGGTTTCCTAGCGGGCACTTGGACTATGTAGGTTAACTAGAAGGCACATGGACTATCAAGGTGACCTAGCGGGCACTTGGACTATGTAGGTTACCAGCGGGCACTTGGACTATCAATGGTTAACGAACGTGCACTTGGACTATGTAGGTAACCTAGCATTCACTTGGACTGTCTAGGTAACCTAGCGGGCACTTGGCCTATCTAGGTTAACGAACGGGCAATTGGACTATGTAGGTTAACTAGCGGACACTTCGACTATCTAGGTTAGCTAACGGGCAATTTTACTATCTAGGTTACCTAGCAGGCACTTGGACTATGTAGGTTAACTAGAAGGCACTTGGACTATCAAGGTTACCTAGCGGGCCCTTGGACTATGTAGGTTACCAGCGGGCACTTGGACTATCAATGGTTAACGAACGTGCACTTGGACTATGTAGGTAACCTAGCATTCACTTGGACTGTCTAGGTAACCTAGCGGGCACTTGGCCTATCTAGGTTAACGAACGGGCAATTGGACTATGTAGGTAAACTAGCAGACACTTCGACTATCTAGGTCAGCTAACGTGCAATTGGACTATCTAGGTTACCTAGCGGGCACTTGGACTATGTAGGTTCCCTAGCGGGCACTTGGACAATTTAGGTTACCTAGCAGGCACTTTGACTATCTAGGTTAACTAACGGGCACTTGGACTATGTAAGTTGCCTAGTGAGCACTTGGACTATGTAGGTTCCCAGCGGGCACTTGGACTATATAGGTTCCCTATCTGGTACTTGGACTGTCTAGGTTAACTAGCGGGCAATTGGACTGTCTAGGTTACCTAGCGGGCACTTGGTCTATGTAGTTTACCTAGCGAGCACTTGGACTATGTAGGTTCCCTATCGGGTACTTTGACTGTCTAGGTTAACTAGCGGGCATTGGATTGTCCAGGTTACCTAGTGGGCACTTGGACTATGTAGTTTACCTAGCAGGCACTTGGACTACGTAGGTTAACTAGCGGGCACTTGGACTATCTAGGTTACCTAGCGGGCACTTGGACTATGTAGGTTAACGAACGGACACTTGGACTATGTAGGTTACCTAATGGTCACTTGGACTGCCTAGGTTACCTAGCAGGGACTTGGACTATGTAGGTTAACTAGCGGGTACTTGTACTATGTAGGATCCCTATCGGACATTTGTACTACTTAGGTTATCTAGCGGGTACTTTGACTATCTAGGTTAACTAGCGGGCACGTGGACTATCTAGGTCAACTAGCGGGCCCTTGTACTATGTAGGTTAACTAGCGGGCACTTGGACTATCTTGGTTAACTAACGGACCTTGGACTATGTAGGTTAACTAGCGGACCCTTGGACTATGTATGTCCCCTAGTGGGCATTTGGACTATCTAGGTTAACTAACGGGCACTAGGACTATCTAGGTTAACTAGCGGGCACTTGGACTATGCAGGTCAACTAGCCGACACTTCCACTATCTAGGTTAGCTAACGGGCAATTGGACTATCTTGGTTACCTAGCGGGCACTTGGACAATGTAGGTTCCCTAGCGTGCACTTGGACAATTTAGGTTACCAAACAGGCACTTTGACTATCTAGGTTAACTAACGGGCACCTGGACTATGTACGTTCCCTAGCAGGCACTTGGGATATCTACGTTACCTAGCGGGCACTTGGACTATGTAGGTTAACGAACGGGCACTTGGACTATGTAGGTAACCTAATGGTCACTTGGACTGTCTAGGTTACCTAGCGGGGACTTGGACTATGTAGGTTAACTAGCGGGCACTTGGACTATGTAGGATCCCTATCGGACATTTGTACTACTTAGGTTAACTAGTGGGCACTTGGACTATCTAGGTTAACTAGCGGGCACTTGGATTATCTAGGTCAACTAGCGGGACCTTGTACTATGTAGGTTAACTAGCGGGCACTTGGACTATCTATGTTAACTAATGGACTTGGACTATGTAAGTTAACTAGCGGGCACTTGGACTATGTTCGTCCCCTAGTGGGCACTTGGACTATCTAGGTTAACTAGCGGGCACTTGGACTATCTAGGTTACCTAGCAGGCACTTGGATTATGAAGGATGCCTAGCGGGCAATTCGACTATCTCGGTTACCTAGCAGGCACGTGGACTATGTAGGTTAACTAGCGGACACTTGCATGTTCTAGGTTAACTAGCGGGCCCTTGCACTATGTAGGTAAACTACTGGGCCCATGGATTATGTAGGTTTACTAGCAGGCACTTGGACTATCTAGGTTAACTAGCAGGCACTTGGACTATGTAGTTTCCCTAGCGGGAATTCGGACTATTTAGGTTACCATCAGGAACTTGGACTATGTAGGTTACCTAGCGGGCGATTGGACTATGTACGTCCCCTAGTGAGCACTTGGACTATCTAGGTTAACTAACGGGCACTTGGGCTATGTAGGTTGCCTAGCTGGCACTTGGACGATGTAGGTTCCCTAGCGGGCACTTGGATTATGTAGGTTCCCTATCGGGCACTTGGACTATGTAGGTTAACTAGCGGGCACTTGGACTGTCTAGGTACCCTAGCGGGCACTTGGACTATCTAGGTTGACGAACGGGCACTTGGACTATGTAGGTAACCTAGTGGGCACTTGGAATGTCTAGGTTACCTAGCAGGCACTTGGACTATCTAGGATAACTAGCGGGTTCTTGGACTATGTAGGTTAAGTAGCGGGCACTTGGACTATCTAGGTTAACTAGCTGACCTTGGGCTATGTAGGTTAACTAGCGGGCACTTGGACTATCTAGGTTAACTAGCTGACCTTGGATTATGTAGGTTAACTAGTGGGCACTTGCACAATGCAGGTTCCCTAGTGGGCACTTTGACTATGTAGGTTCCCTATCAGGCACTTGGACTATATAGGTTCCCTATGGGCACTTGGACTATCTAGGTTCCCTAACGGGCACTTGGAATATGTAGGTTCCCTATCGGGCACTTGGACTATGTAGGTTCCTCAGCGGGCACTTGGACTGTGTAGGTTACCTATCGGGCATTGGACTATGTAGGGTAACTAGCAGGACCTTGGACTATCTAGGTTACCTAGCGGACACTTGGACAATCTAGGTTACCTAGCGGGCACTTCAACTATGTACATACCCTAGCGGGCACTTGGACTATGTAGTTTCCTTAGCGGGCATTCGGACTATTTAGGTTGCCATCAGGAACTTGGACTATGTAGGTTACCTAGTGGGCACTTGGACTATGTAGGTTAACTAGCGGGCACTTGGACTGTCTAGGTACCCTAGCGGGCACTTGGACTATCTAGGTTAACGAACGGGCACTTGGACTATGTAGGTAACCTAGCGGGCACTTGGACTGTCTAGGTTACCTAGCGGGCACTTGGAGTATGTGGTTAACTAGCGGGCACTTGGACTATCTAGGATAACTAGCGGGTTCTTGGACTATGTAGGTTAACTAGCGGGCACTTGGACTATCTAGGTTAACTAGCTGACCTTGGGCTATGTAGGTTAACTAGCGGGCACTTGGACTATCTAGGTTAACTAGCTGACCTTGGATTATGTAGGTTAACTAGCGGGCACTTGCACAATGCAGGTTCCCTAGTGGGCACTTTGACTATGTAGGTTCCCTATCGGGCACTTGGACTATATAGGTTCCCTATGGGCACTTGGACTATCTAGGTTCCCTAACGGGCACTTGGAATATGTAGGTTCCCTATCGGGCACTTGGACTATGTAGGTTCCTCAGCGGGCACTTGGACTGTGTAGGTTACCTATCGGGCATTGGACTATGTAGGGTAACTAGCAGGACCTTGGACTATCTAGGTTACCTAGCGGACACTTGGACAATCTAGGTTACCTAGCGGGCACTTCAACTATGTACATACCCTAGCGGGCACTTGGACTATCTAGGTTGCCTAGCGAGCACTTGGACTATGTAGGTTCCCTATCGGGTACTTGGACTGTCTAGGTTAACTAGCGGGCAATTGGACTCTCTAGGTTACCTAGTGGGCACTTGGACTATGTAGTTTACCTAGCAGGCACTTGGACTATGTAGGTTACCTAGCGGGCACTTGGACTATCTAGGTTACCTAGAGGGCACTTGGACTATGTATGTTTCCTAGCGTGCACTTGGACAATTTAGGTTACCAAACAGGCACTTTGACTATCTAGGTTAACTAACGGGCACCTGGACTATGTACGTTCCCTAGCAGGCACTTGGGATATCTACGTTACCTAGCGGGCACTTGGACTATGTAGGTTAACGAACGGGCACTTGGACTATGTAGGTAACCTAATGGTCACTTGGACTGTCTAGGTTACCTAGCGGGGACTTGGACTATGTAGGTTAACTAGCGGGCACTTGGACTATGTAGGATCCCTATCGGACATTTGTACTACTTAGGTTAACTAGTGGGCACTTTGACTATCTAGGTTAACTAGCGGGCACTTGGATTATCTAGGTCAACTAGCGGGACCTTGTACTATGTAGGTTAACTAGCGGGCACTTGGACTATCTAGGTTAACTAATGGACCTTGGACTATGTAAGTTAACTAGCGGGCACTTGGACTATGTTCGTCCCCTAGTGGGCACTTGGACTATCTAGGTTAACTAGCGGGCACTTGGACTATCTAGGTTACCTAGCAGGCACTTGGATTATGAAGGATGTCTAGCGGGCAATGCGACTATCTCGGTTACCTAGCAGGCACGTGGACTATGTAGGTTAACTAGCGGACACTTGCACGTTCTAGGTTAACTAGCGGGCCCTTGCACTATGTAGGTAAACTACTGGGCCCATGGATTATGTAGGTTTACTAGCAGGCACTTGGACTATCTAGGTTAACTAGCAGGCACTTGGACTATGTAGTTTCCCTAGCAGGAATTCGGACTATTTAGGTTAACATCAGGAACTTGGACTATGTAGGTTACCTAGCGGGCAATTGGACTATGTACGTCCCCTAGTGGGCACTTGGACTATCTAGGTTAACTAACGGGCACTTGGACTATGTAGGTTGCCTAGCGTGCACTTGGACGATGTAGGTTCCCTAGCGGGCACTTGGATTATGTAGGTTCCCTATCGGGCACTTGGACTATGTAGGTTAACTAGCGGGCACTTGGACTGTCTAGGTACCCTAGCGGGCACTTGGACTATCTAGGTTAACGAACGGGCACTTGGACTATGTAGGTAACCTAGCGGGCACTTGGACTGTCTAGGTTACCTAGCGGGCACTTGGACTATCTAGGATAACTAGCGGGTTCTTGGACTATGTAGGTTAAGTAGCGGGCACTTGGACTATCTAGGTTAACTAGCTGACCTTGGGCTATGTAGGTTAACTAGCGGGCACTTGGACTATCTAGGTTAACTAGCTGACCTTGGATTATGTAGGTTAACTAGCGGGCACTTGCACAATGCAGGTTCCCTAGTGGGCACTTTGACTATGTAGGTTCCCTATCGGGCACTTGGACTATATAGGTTCCCTATGGGCACTTGGACTATCTAGGTTCCTTAACGGGCACTTGGAATATGTAGGTTCCCTATCGGGCACTTGGACTATGTAGGTTCCTCAGCGGGCACTTGGACTGTGTAGGTTACCTATCGGGCATTGGACTATGTAGGGTAACTAGCAGGACCTTGGACTATCTAGGTTACCTAGCGGACACTTGGACAATCTAGGTTACCTAGCGGGCACTTCAACTATGTACATACCCTAGCGGGCACTTGGACTATGTAGTTTCCCTAGCGGGCATTCGGACTATTTAGGTTGCCATCAGGAACTTGGACTATGTAGGTTACCTAGTGGGCACTTGGACTATGTAGGTTAACTAGCGGGCACTTGGACTGTCTAGGTACCCTAGCGGGCACTTGGACTATCTAGGTTAACGAACGGGCACTTGGACTATGTAGGTAACCTAGCGGGCACTTGGACTGTCTAGGTTACCTAGCGGGCACTTGGAGTATGTGGTTAACTAGCGGGCACTTGGACTATCTAGGATAACTAGCGGGTTCTTGGACTATGTAGGTTAACTAGCGGGCACTTGGACTATCTAGGTTAACTAGCTGACCTTGGGCTATGTAGGTTAACTAGCGGGCACTTGGACTATCTAGGTTAACTAGCTGACCTTGGATTATGTAGGTTAACTAGCGGGCACTTGCACAATGCAGGTTCCCTAGTGGGCACTTTGACTATGTAGGTTCCCTATCGGGCACTTGGACTATATAGGTTCCCTATGGGCACTTGGACTATCTAGGTTCCCTAACGGGCACTTGGAATATGTAGGTTCCCTATCGGGCACTTGGACTATGTAGGTTCCTCAGCGGGCACATGGACTGTGTAGGTTACCTATCGGGCATTGGACGATGTAGGGTAACTAGCAGGACCTTGGACTATCTAGGTTACCTAGCGGACACTTGGACAATCTAGGTTACCTAGCGGGCACTTCAACTATGTACATACCCTAGCGGGCACTTGGACTATCTAGGTTGCCTAGCGAGCACTTGGACTATGTAGGTTCCCTATCGGGTACTTGGACTGTCTAGGTTAACTAGCGGGCAATTGGACTCTCTAGGTTACCTAGTGGGCACTTGGACTATGTAGTTTACCTAGCAGGCACTTGGACTATGTAGGTTACCTAGCGGGCACTTGGACTATCTAGGTTACCTAGCGGGCACTTGGACTATGTAGGTTAACAAAGGGGCACTTGGAATGTCTAGGTTACCTAGCGGGCACTTGGACTATGTAGGATCCCTATCGGATATTTGGACTTCTTAGGTTAACTAGCGGGCACTTGGACTATCTAGGTCAACTAGCGGGCACTTGGACTATCTAGGTCAACTAGCGGGCCCTTGTACTATGTAAGTTAACTAGCGGGCACTTGGATTATATAGGTTAAATAGCGGACCTTGGACTATGTAGGTTAAATAGCGGGCCCTTGGACTATGTAGGTTAACTAGCGGACACTTGGACTATCTAGGTTTCCTAGCTGGCACTCGGACAATGTACATAACCTAGCGCGCACTTGGACTATCTAGGTTAACTAGCGGGCACTTGGACTATGTACGTCCCCTAGTGGGCACTTGGACTATCTAGGTTAACTAACGGGCACTTGGACTATGTAGGTTCCCTATCGGGTACTTGGACTGTCTAGGTTAACTAGAGGGCAAATGGAATCTCTAGGTTACCTAGTGGGCACTTGGACTATGTAGGTTAACTAGCGGGCCCTTGGACTATGTAGTTTACCTAGCGGGCACTTGGACTATGTAGGTTAACTAGCGGGCACTTGGACTATCTAGGTTACCTAGAGGGCACTTGGACTATGTATGTTTCCTAGCAGGCACTTGGGCTATCTACGTTACCTAGCGGGCAATTGGACTATGTAGGTTAACAAAGGGGCACTTGGACTGTCTAGGTTACCTAGCGGGCACTTTGACTATCTAGGTTAACGAACGGGCACTTGGACTATGTAGGTTCCCTATCGGGTACTTGGACTGTCTAGGTTAACAAGCGGGCAATTGGACTCTCTAGGTTACCTAGTGGGCACTAGGACTATGTAGTTTACCTAGCAGGCACTTGGACTATGTAGGTTAACTAGCGGGCACTTGGACTATCTAGGTTACCTAGAGGGCACTTGGACTATGTATGTTTCCTAGCAGGCACTTGGGCTATCTACGCTACCTAGGGGGCACTTGGACTATGTAGGTTAACAAAGGGGCACTTGGAGTGTCTAGGTTACCTAGCGGGCACTTTGACTATCTAGGTTAACGAACGGGCACTTGGACTATGTAGGTTACCTAGCGGACACTTGCACTATGTAGGATCCCTATCGGATATTTGGACTTCTTAGGTTAACTAGCGGGCACTTGGACTATCTAGGTTAACTAGCGGGCACTTGGACTATCTAGGTCAACTAGCGGGCCCTTATACTATGTAGGTTAACTAGCGGGCACTTGGACTATATAGGTTAACTAGCGGACCTTGGACTATGTAGGTTAACCAGCGTTCCCTTGGACTATGTAGGTTAACTAGCGGGCACTAGGACTATCTAGGTTTCCTAGCCGGCACTCGGACTATTTACATAACCTAGCGCACACTTGGACTATCTAGGTCAACTAGCGGGCCCTTTTACTATGTAGGTTAACTAGCGGGCACTTGGACTATATAGGTTAACTAGCGGACCTTGGACTATGTAGGTTAACTAGCGGGCCCTTGGACTATGTAGGTTAACTAACGGGCACTTGGACTATATAGATTACCTATCGAACCCTTGGACTATGTAGGTTATCTAGCGGGCACTTGGACTATCTAGGTTAACGAACGTGCACTTGGGCTATGTAGGTAACCTAGCGGACAATTGGACTGTTTATGTTACCAAGCAGGCACTTGGATTATCTAGGTTAACGAAAGGGCACTTGGACTATGTAGGTTACCTAGCGGGCACTTGGATTATCTAGGTTAGCTAAAAGGAACTTGGAATATCTAGGTTACCTAGCGGGCACTTGGACTATGTAGGTTACCTTGCGGGCACTTGTACTATCTAGGTTACCTAACGGGAACTTGGACTATGTAGGTTAACTAGCGGACACTTGGATGATCTAGGTTAACTTGCGGGCACTTGGACTATCTAAGTTAACTGGCTGACTTTGGACTATGTAGGTTAACTAGAGGGCACTTGAACTATCTAGGTTAACTAGCGGGCACTTGCACAAAGCAGGTTCCCTAGCGGTCATTTTGACTATGTAGGTTCCCTAGCGGGCACTTGGACTATATAGGTTCCCTATGGACACTTGGACTATCTAGGTTCCCTAACAGGCACTTGGAATATGTAGGTTCCTCAGCGGGCACTGGGACTATGTAGGTTCCCTATCGGGCATTGGACTATGTAGGTTAACTAGTGGACACTTGGACTATCTAGGTTTCCTAGCCGGCACTCGGACTATGTAAATACCCTAGCGGGCACTTGGACTATCTAGGTTACCTAGCGGGCACTTGGACTATCGACGTCCCCTAGCGGGCACTTGGACTATCTAGGTTAACTAGAGGGCCCTTTGACTATGTAGGTTAACTAGCGGGCACTTGGATTATCTAGGTTAACTAGCGGGCACTTGGACTATCTAGGTTAACTAGCGGGCACTTGGACTATCTAGATTAACTAGCGGGCCCTTGGACTATCTAGGTTAACTAGCGGGCACTTGGACTATCTAGGTTAACTTGCGGGCATTTGGACTATCTAGATTAACTAGTGGGCCCTTGGACTATCTAGGTTTACTAGCGGGCACTTGGAATATCTAAGTTAACTAGCGGGCACTTGGACTATGTAGTTTCCCTAGCGGGCATTTGGATTACTTAGGTTACCTAGTGGACACTTGGACTATGTAGGTTAACTAGCGGAAACTTCGACTATCTAGGTTAGCTAAGGGGCAATTGGACTATCTAAGTTACCTAGCGGGTTTGGACTATGTAGGTTCACTAGTGGGCACTGGACTATTTAGGTTACCTAGCAGGCACTTTGACTATCTAAGTTAACTAACGGGCACTGGGACTATGTAAGTTGCCCAGCGAGCACTTGGACTATGTAGGTTCCCTAGCGGGCACTTGGAATATGTAGGTGTCCTATCGGGTACTTGGACTGTCTAGGTTAACTAGCGGGCAATTGGACTGTCTAGGTTACCTAGTGGGCACTTGGACTATGTAGTTTACGTAGCAGGCACTTATACTATGTAGGTTAACTAGCGGGCACTTGGACTATCTAGGTTACCTAGAGGGCACTTGGACTATGTACGTTCCCTAGCGGGCACTTGGGCTAACTACGTTACCTTGCGGGCACTTGGACTATGTGGGTTAACGAAAGGCACTTGGACTGTGTAGGTAACCTAATGGTCACTTGGACTGTCTAGGTTACCTAGCGGGGACTTGGACTATGTAGGTTAACTAGCGGGCACTTGGACGATGTAGGATCCCTATCAGACATTTGTACTTATTAGGTTAACTAGCGGGCACTTTGACTATCTAGGTTAACTAGCGGGCACTTGCACAAAGCAGGTTCCCTAGCGGGCATTTTGACTATGTAGGTTCCCAGCGGGCACTTGGACTATATAGGTTCCCTATGGGCACTTGGACTATCTAGGTTCCCTAACGGGCACTTGGAATATGTAGGTTCCCTATCGGGCACTTGGACTATGTAGGTTCCTCAGCAGGCACTTGGACTGTGTAGGTTACCTATCGGGCATTGGACTATGTAGGGTAACTAGCAGGACCTTGGACTATCTAGGTTACCTAGCGGACACTTGGACAATCTAGGTTACCTAGCGGGCACTTCAACTATGTACATACCCTAGCGGGCACTTGGACTATGTAGTTTCCCTAGCGGGCATTCGGACTATTTAGGTTGCCATCAGGAACTTGGACTATGTAGGTTACCTAGTGGGCACTTGGACTATGTAGGTTAACTAGCGGGCACTTGGACTGTCTAGGTACCCTAGCGGGCACTTGGACTATCTAGGTTAACGAACGGGCACTTGGACTATGTAGGTAACCTAGCGGGCACTTGGACTGTCTAGGTTACCTAGCGGGCACTTGGAGTATGTGGTTAACTAGCGGGCACTTGGACTATCTAGGATAACTAGCGGGTTCTTGGACTATGTAGGTTAACTAGCGGGCACTTGGACTATCTAGGTTAACTAGCTGACCTTGGGCTATGTAGGTTAACTAGCGGGCACTTGGACTATCTAGGATAACTAGCGGGTTCTTGGACTATGTAGGTTAACTAGCGGGCACTTGGACTATCTAGGTTAACTAGCTGACCTTGGATTATGTAGGTTAACTAGCGGGCACTTGCACAATGCAGGTTCCCTAGTGGGCACTTTGACTATGTAGGTTCCCTAGCGGGCACTTGGACTATATAGGTTCCCTATGGACACTTGGACTATCTAGGTTCCCTAACAGGCACTTGGAATATGTAGGTTCCTCAGCGGGCACTGGGACTATGTAGGTTCCCTATCGGGCATTGGACTATGTAGGTTAACTAGTGGACACTTGGACTATCTAGGTTTCCTAGCCGGCACTCGGACTATGTAAATACCCTAGCGGGCACTTGGACTATCTAGGTTACCTAGCGGGCACTTCAACTATGTACATACCCTAGCGGGCACTTGGACTATCTAGGTTGCCTAGCGAGCACTTGGACTATGTAGGTTCCCTATCGGGTACTTGGACTGTCTAGGTTAACTAGCGGGCAATTGGACTCTCTAGGTTACCTAGTGGGCACTTGGACTATGTAGTTTACCTAGCAGGCACTTGGACTATGTAGGTTACCTAGCGGGCACTTGGACTATCTAGGTTACCTAGCGGGCACTTGGACTATGTAGGTTAACAAAGGGGCACTTGGAATGTCTAGGTTACCTAGCGGGCACTTGGACTATGTAGGATCCCTATCGGATATTTGGACTTCTTAGGTTAACTAGCGGGCACTTGGACTATCTAGGTCAACTAGCGGGCACTTGGACTATCTAGGTCAACTAGCGGGCCCTTGTACTATGTAAGTTAACTAGCGGGCACTTGGATTATATAGGTTAAATAGCGGACCTTGGACTATGTAGGTTAAATAGCGGGCCCTTGGACTATGTAGGTTAACTAGCGGACACTTGGACTATCTAGGTTTCCTAGCTGGCACTCGGACAATGTACATAACCTAGCGCGCACTTGGACTATCTAGGTTAACTAGCGGGCACTTGGACTATGTACGTCCCCTAGTGGGCACTTGGACTATCTAGGTTAACTAACGGGCACTTGGACTATGTAGGTTCCCTATCGGGTACTTGGACTGTCTAGGTTAACTAGAGGGCAAATGGAATCTCTAGGTTACCTAGTGGGCACTTGGACTATGTAGGTTAACTAGCGGGCCCTTGGACTATGTAGTTTACCTAGCGGGCACTTGGACTATGTAGGTTAACTAGCGGGCACTTGGACTATCTAGGTTACCTAGAGGGCACTTGGACTATGTATGTTTCCTAGCAGGCACTTGGGCTATCTACGTTACCTAGCGGGCAATTGGACTATGTAGGTTAACAAAGGGGCACTTGGACTGTCTAGGTTACCTAGCGGGCACTTTGACTATCTAGGTTAACGAACGGGCACTTGGACTATGTAGGTTCCCTATCGGGTACTTGGACTGTCTAGGTTAACTAGCGGGCAATTGGACTCTCTAGGTTACCTAGTGGGCACTTGGACTATGTAGTTTACCTAGCAGGCACTTGGACTATGTAGGTTAACTAGCGGGCACTTGGACTATCTAGGTTACCTAGAGGGCACTTGGACTATGTATGTTTCCTAGCAGGCACTTGGGCTATCTACGCTACCTAGGGGGCACTTGGACTATGTAGGTTAACAAAGGGGCACTTGGACTGTCTAGGTTACCTAGCGGGCACTTTGACTATCTAGGTTAACGAACGGGCACTTGGACTATGTAGGTTACCTAGCGGACACTTGCACTATGTAGGATCCCTATCGGATATTTGGACTTCTTAGGTTAACTAGCGGGCACTTGGACTATCTAGGTTAACTAGCGGGCACTTGGACTATCTAGGTCAACTAGCGGGCCCTTATACTATGTAGGTTAACTAGCGGGCACTTGGACTATGTAGGTTAACTAGCGGACCTTGGACTATGTAGGTTAACTAGCGGGCCCTTGGACTATGTAGGTTAACTAACGGGCACTTGGACTATATAGATTACCTATCGAACCCTTGGACTATGTAGGTTATCTAGCGGGCACTTGGACTATCTAGGTTAACGAACGTGCACTTGGGCTATGTAGGTAACCTAGCGGACAATTGGACAGTTTATGTTACCAAGCAGGCACTTGGATTATCTAGGTTAACGAAAGGGCACTTGGACTATGTAGGTTACCTAGCGGGCACTTGGATTATCTAGGTTAGCTAAAAGGAACTTGGAATATCTAGGTTACCTAGCGGGCACTTGGACTATGTAGGTTACCTTGCGGGCACTTGTACTATCTAGGTTACCTAACGGGAACTTGGACTATGTAGGTTAACTAGCGGACACTTGGATGATCTAGGTTAACTTGCGGGCACTTGGACTATCTAAGTTAACTGGCTGACTTTGGACTATGTAGGTTAACTAGAGGGCACTTGAACTATCTAGGTTAACTAGCGGGCACTTGCACAAAGCAGGTTCCCTAGCGGTCATTTTGACTATGTAGGTTCCCTAGCGGGCACTTGGACTATATAGGTTCCCTATGGACACTTGGACTATCTAGGTTCCCTAACAGGCACTTGGAATATGTAGGTTCCTCAGCGGGCACTGGGACTATGTAGGTTCCCTATCGGGCATTGGACTATGTAGGTTAACTAGTGGACACTTGGACTATCTAGGTTTCCTAGCCGGCACTCGGACTATGTAAATACCCTAGCGGGCACTTGGACTATCTAGGTTACCTAGCGGGCACTTCAACTATGTACATACCCTAGCGGGCACTTGGACTATCTAGGTTGCCTAGCGAGCACTTGGACTATGTAGGTTCCCTATCGGGTACTTGGACTGTCTAGGTTAACTAGCGGGCAATTGGACTCTCTAGGTTACCTAGTGGGCACTTGGACTATGTAGTTTACCTAGCAGGCACTTGGACTATGTAGGTTACCTAGCGGGCACTTGGACTATCTAGGTTACCTAGCGGGCACTTGGACTATGTAGGTTAACAAAGGGGCACTTGGAATGTCTAGGTTACCTAGCGGGCACTTGGACTATGTAGGATCCCTATCGGATATTTGGACTTCTTAGGTTAACTAGCGGGCACTTGGACTATCTAGGTCAACTAGCGGGCACTTGGACTATCTAGGTCAACTAGCGGGCCCTTGTACTATGTAAGTTAACTAGCGGGCACTTGGATTATATAGGTTAAATAGCGGACCTTGGACTATGTAGGTTAAATAGCGGGCCCTTGGACTATGTAGGTTAACTAGCGGACACTTGGACTATCTAGGTTTCCTAGCTGGCACTCGGACAATGTACATAACCTAGCGCGCACTTGGACTATCTAGGTTAACTAGCGGGCACTTGGACTATGTACGTCCCCTAGTGGGCACTTGGACTATCTAGGTTAACTAACGGGCACTTGGACTATGTAGGTTCCCTATCGGGTACTTGGACTGTCTAGGTTAACTAGAGGGCAAATGGAATCTCTAGGTTACCTAGTGGGCACTTGGACTATGTAGGTTAACTAGCGGGCCCTTGGACTATGTAGTTTACCTAGCGGGCACTTGGACTATGTAGGTTAACTAGCGGGCACTTGGACTATCTAGGTTACCTAGAGGGCACTTGGACTATGTATGTTTCCTAGCAGGCACTTGGGCTATCTACGTTACCTAGCGGGCAATTGGACTATGTAGGTTAACAAAGGGGCACTTGGACTGTCTAGGTTACCTAGCGGGCACTTTGACTATCTAGGTTAACGAACGGGCACTTGGACTATGTAGGTTCCCTATCGGGTACTTGGACTGTCTAGGTTAACTAGCGGGCAATTGGACTCTCTAGGTTACCTAGTGGGCACTTGGACTATGTAGTTTACCTAGCAGGCACTTGGACTATGTAGGTTAACTAGCGGGCACTTGGACTATCTAGGTTACCTAGAGGGCACTTGGACTATGTATGTTTCCTAGCAGGCACTTGGGCTATCTACGCTACCTAGGGGGCACTTGGACTATGTAGGTTAACAAAGGGGCACTTGGACTGTCTAGGTTACCTAGCGGGCACTTTGACTATCTAGGTTAACGAACGGGCACTTGGACTATGTAGGTTACCTAGCGGACACTTGCACTATGTAGGATCCCTATCGGATATTTGGACTTCTTAGGTTAACTAGCGGGCACTTGGACTATCTAGGTTAACTAGCGGGCACTTGGACTATCTAGGTCAACTAGCGGGCCCTTATACTATGTAGGTTAACTAGCGGGCACTTGGACTATGTAGGTTAACTAGCGGACCTTGGACTATGTAGGTTAACTAGCGGGCCCTTGGACTATGTAGGTTAACTAACGGGCACTTGGACTATATAGATTACCTATCGAACCCTTGGACTATGTAGGTTATCTAGCGGGCACTTGGACTATCTAGGTTAACGAACGTGCACTTGGGCTATGTAGGTAACCTAGCGGACAATTGGACAGTTTATGTTACCAAGCAGGCACTTGGATTATCTAGGTTAACGAAAGGGCACTTGGACTATGTAGGTTACCTAGCGGGCACTTGGATTATCTAGGTTAGCTAAAAGGAACTTGGAATATCTAGGTTACCTAGCGGGCACTTGGACTATGTAGGTTACCTTGCGGGCACTTGTACTATCTAGGTTACCTAACGGGAACTTGGACTATGTAGGTTAACTAGCGGACACTTGGATGATCTAGGTTAACTTGCGGGCACTTGGACTATCTAAGTTAACTGGCTGACTTTGGACTATGTAGGTTAACTAGAGGGCACTTGAACTATCTAGGTTAACTAGCGGGCACTTGCACAAAGCAGGTTCCCTAGCGGTCATTTTGACTATGTAGGTTCCCTAGCGGGCACTTGGACTATATAGGTTCCCTATGGACACTTGGACTATCTAGGTTCCCTAACAGGCACTTGGAATATGTAGGTTCCTCAGCGGGCACTGGGACTATGTAGGTTCCCTATCGGGCATTGGACTATGTAGGTTAACTAGTGGACACTTGGACTATCTAGGTTTCCTAGCCGGCACTCGGACTATGTAAATACCCTAGCGGGCACTTGGACTATCTAGGTTACCTTGCGGGCACTTGGACTATCGACGTCCCCTAGCGGGCACTTGGACTATCTAGGTTAACTAGAGGGCCCTTTGACTATGTAGGTTAACTAGCGGGCACTTGGATTATCTAGGTTAACTAGCGGGCACTTGGACTATCTAGGTTAACTAGCGGGCACTTGGACTATCTAGATTAACTAGCGGGCCCTTGGACTATCTAGGTTAACTAGCGGGCACTTGGACTATCTAGGTTAACTTGCGGGCATTTGGACTATCTAGATTAACTAGTGGGCCCTTGGACTATCTAGGTTTACTAGCGGGCACTTGGAATATCTAAGTTAACTAGCGGGCACTTGGACTATGTAGTTTCCCTAGCGGGCATTTGGATTACTTAGGTTACCTAGTGGACACTTGGACTATGTAGGTTAACTAGCGGACACTTCGACTATCTAGGTTAGCTAACGGGCAATTGGACTATCTAAGTTACCTAGCGGGTTTGGACTATGTAGGTTCACTAGTGGGCACTGGACTATTTAGGTTACCTAGCAGGCACTTTGACTATCTAAGTTAACTAACGGGCACTGGGACTATGTAAGTTGCCCAGCGAGCACTTGGACAATGTAGGTTCCCTAGCGGGCACTTGGAATATGTAGGTGTCCTATCGGGTACTTGGACTGTCTAGGTTAACTAGCGGGCAATTGGACTGTCTAGGTTACCTAGTGGGCACTTGGACTATGTAGTTTACGTAGCAGGCACTTATACTATGTAGGTTAACTAGCGGGCACTTGGACTATCTAGGTTACCTAGAGGGCACTTGGACTATGTACGTTCCCTAGCGGGCACTTGGGCTAACTACGTTACCTTGCGGGCACTTGGACTATGTGTGTTAACGAAAGGCACTTGGACTGTGTAGGTAACCTAATGGTCACTTGGACTGTCTAGGTTACCTAGCGGGGACTTGGACTATGTAGGTTAACTAGCGGGCACTTGGACGATGTAGGATCCCTATCAGACATTTGTACTTATTAGGTTAACTAGCGGGCACTTTGACTATCTAGGTTAACTAGCGGGCACTTGCACAAAGCAGGTTCCCTAGCGGGCATTTTGACTATGTAGGTTCCCAGCGGGCACTTGGACTATATAGGTTCCCTATGAGCACTTGGACTATCTAGGTTCCCTAACAGGCACTTGGAATATGTAGGTTCCCTATCGGGCACTTGGAATATGTAGGTTCCTCAGCGGGCACTGGGACTATGTAGGTTCCCTATCGGGCATTGGACTATGTAGGTTAACTAGCGGTCACTTGGACTATATAGGTTAACTAGCGGACCTTGGACTATGTAGGTTAACTAGCGGGCACTTGGACTATCTAGGTTTCCTAGCCGGCACTCGGACTATGTACATACCCTAGCGGGCACTTGGACTATCTAGGTTTCCTAGCGGGCACTTGGAATATCTACGTCCTCTAGCGGGCACTTGGACTATCTAGGTTAACTAGAGGGCCCTTTGACTATGTAGGTTAACTAGCGGGCACTTGGATTATCTAGGTTAACTAGCGGGCACTTGGACGATCTATGTTAACGAGCGGGCACTTGGACTATCTAGGTTAACTAGCGGGCACTTGGACTATCTAGATTAACTAGCGGGCCCTTGAACTATCTAGGTTAACTAGCGGGCACTTGGACTATCTAGGTTAACTTGCGGGCACTTGGACTATCTAGATTAACTAGCGGGCCCTTGGACTATCTAGGTTTACTAGCGGGCACTTGGAATATCTAAGTTAACTAGCGGGCACTTGGACTATGTAGTTTCCCTAGCGGGCATTTGGATTACTTAGGTTACCTAGTGGGCACTTGGACTATGTAGGTTACCTAGCGGGCACTTGGCCTCTCTAGGTTAACGAACGGGCACTTAGACTATGTAGGTTAACTAGCGGACACTTCGACTATCTAGGTTAGCTAACGGGCAATTGGACTATCTAAGTTACCTAGCAGGCACTTGGACTATGTAGGTTCCCTAGTGGGCACTTGGACTATTTAGGTTACCTAGCAGGCACTTTGACTATCTAAGTTAACTAACGGGCACTGGGACTATGTAAGTTGCCCAGCGAGCACTGGACTATGTAGGTTCCCTAGCGGGCACTTGGAATATGTAGGTGTCCTATCGGGTACTTGGACTGTCTAAGTTAACTAGCGGGCAATTGGACTGTCTAGGTTACCTAGTGGGCACTTGGACTATGTAGTTTACGTAGCAGGCACTTATACTATGTAGGTTAAATAGCGGGCACTTGGACTATCTAGGTTACCTAGAGGGCACTTGGACTATGTACGTTCCCTAGCGGGCACTTGGGCTAACTACGTTACCTAGCGGGCACTTGGACTATGTAGGTTAACGAAAGGCACTTGGACTGTGTAGGTAACCTAATGGTCACTTGGACAGTCTAGGTTACCTAGCGGGGACTTGGACTATGTAGGTTAACTAGCGGGCATTTGGACGATGTAGGATCCCTATCGGACATTTGTACTTATTAGGTTAACTAGCGGGCACTTGGACTATCTAGGTCAACTAGCGGGCCCTTGTACTATGTAGGTTAACTAGCGGTAACTTGGACTATGTAGGTTAACTAGCGGGTTTTGGACTATGTAGGTTAACTAGCGGGCACTTGGACTATCTAGGTTAAGTAGCTGACCTTGGACTAGTAGGTTAACTAGCGGGCACTTGGATTATCTAGGTTAACTAGCTGACCTTGGACTATGTAGGTTAACTAGCGGGCATTTGCACAATGCAGGATCCCTAGAGAGCACTTTGAGTATGTAGGTTCCCTAACGGGCACTTGGAATATATAGGTTCCCTATCGGGCACTTGGACTATGTAGGTTCCTCAGCGGGCACTTGGACTATTTAGGTTCCCTATCGGGCATTGAATTATGTAGGTAAACTAGCAGGACCTTGGACTATCTAGGTTACCTAGCAGGCACTTGGACTATGTAGGTTAACTAGCGGGCACTTGGACAATCTAGGTTACCTAGCGGGCACTTGAACTATGTACATACCCTAGCGGGCACTTGGGCTATCTAGGTTACCTAGCGGACACTTGGACTATGTACGTACCCTAGCGGGCACTTGGACTATCTAGGTTAACTAGAGGACCCTTGGACTATGTAGGTTAACTAGCGGGCACTTGGATTAGCTAGGTTAACTAGCGGGCACCTGGACTATCTAGGTTAATTAGCGGGCACTTGGACCATCTAGATTAACTAGCGGGCCCTTGGACTATCTAGGTTTACTAGCGGGCACTTGGACTATCTAGGTTAACTAGCGGTCACTTGGACTATGTAGTTTCCCTAGCGGGCATTTTGATTACTTAGGTTACCTAGTGGGCACTTGGACTATGTAGGTTACCTTGCCGGCACTTGGACTATGTAGATTAACTAGAAGGCACTTGGACTGTCAAGGTTACCTAGCGGGCTCTTGAACTATGTAGGTTACCTCGGGCACTTGGACTATGTAGGTTAACGAACATGCACTTGGACTATGTAGGTAACCTAGCGGGCACTTGGACTGTCTAGGTTACCTAGCGGGCACTTGGCCTATCTAGGTTAACGAACGGGCACTTGGACTATGTAGGCTAACTAGCGGACACTTCGACTATCTAGGTTAGCTAACGGGCAATTGGACTATCTAGGTTACCTAGCAGGCACGTGGACTATGTAGGTTAACTAGCGTGAACTTGGATTATGTAAGTTAATTAGCGGGCCCTTGCACTATGTAGGTAAACTACTGGGCCCATGGATTATGTAGGTTTACTAGCAGGCACTTGGAATATCTAGGTTAACTAGCAGGCACTTGGACTATGTAGTTTCCCTAGCGGGCATTTGGACTATTTAGGTTACCATCAGGAACTTGGACTATGTAGGTTACCTAGCGGGCACTTGTACTATGTAGGTTACCTAGCGGGCACATGGATTATCTAGGTGACCTAGCAGGCACTTTGACTATCTAGGTTAACTAACGGGCACTTGGACTATGTAGGTTAACTAGCGAGCACTTGGACTGTCTAGGTTACCTAATGGGCACTTGGATTATCTCGGTTAATGAACGGACACTTGGATTATCTAGGTTAACAACGGGCACTTGGACTATGTAGGTTTCCTCACAGGCACTTGGCCTATCTAGGTTAACGAACGGGCACTTGGACTATGTAGGTAACCTAGCGGGCACTTGGACTGTCTAGGTTACCTAGCAGGCACTTTGACTATCTAGGTTAACTAACGGGCACTTGGACTATGTAGTTTCCCTAGCGGGCATTTCGATTATTTAGGTTACCTAGTGGGCACTTGGACTATGTAGGTTTCCTAGCGGGCACTTGGACTATGTAGGTTAACTAGAAGGCACTTGGACTATCAAGGTGACCTAGCGGGCCCTTGGACTATGTAGGTTACCAGCGGGCACTTGGACTATCTAGGTTAACGAACGTGCACTTGGACTATGTAGGTAACCTAGCGGGCACTTGGACTGTCTAGGTTACCTAGCGGGCACTTGGCCTATCTAGGTAAACGAACGGGCAATTGGACTATGTAGGTTAACTAGCGGACACTTCGACTATCTAGGTTAGCTAACGGGCAATTTTACTATCTAGGTTACCTAGCAGGCACTTGGACTATCAAGGTTACCTAGCGGGCCCTTCGACTATGTAGGTTACCAGCGGGCACTTGGACTATCTAGGTTAACGAACGTGCACTTGGACTATGTAGGTAACCTAGCAGGCACTTGGACTATCTAGGTTACCTAGCGGGCACTTGGCCTATCTAGGTTAACGAACGGGCACTTGGACTATGTAGGTTAACTAGCAGACACTTTGACTATCTAGGTTAACTAACGGGCACTTGGACTATGTAAGTTGCCTAGCGAGCACTTGGACTATGTAGGTTCCCAGAGGGCACTTGGACTATGTAGGTCCCCAACGGGTACTTGGACTGTCTAGGTTAACTAGCGGGCAATTGGACTGTCTAGGTTACCTAGCGGGCATTTGGTCTATGTAGTTTACCTAGCGAGCACTTGGACTATGTAGGTTCCCTAGCGGGCACATGGACTATGTAGGTTCCCTATCGGGTACATTGACTGTCTAGGTTAACTAGTGGGCATTGGACTGTCTAGGTTACCTAGTGGGCACTTGGACTATGTAGTTTACCTAGCAGGCACTTGGACTATGTAGGTTAACTAGCGGGCACTTGGACTATCTAGGTTACCTAGCGGGCACTTGGACTATGTAGGTTAACGAACGGACACTTGGACTATGTAGGTTACCTAATGGTCACTTGGACTGCCTAGGTTACCTAGCATGGACTTGGACTATGTAGGTTAACTAGCGGGTACTTGTACTATGTAGGATCCCTATCGGACATTTGTACTACTTAGGTTATCTAGCGGGTACTTTGACTATCTAGGTCAACTAGCGGGCACTTGGACTATCTAGGTCAACTAGCGGGCCCTTGGACTATGTATGTCCCCTAGTGGGCATTTGGACTATCTAGGTTAACTAACGGGCACTAGGACTATCTAGGTTAACTAGCGGGCACTTGGACTATGCAGGTTAACTAGCGGACACTTCCACTATCTAGGTTATCTAATGGGCAATTGGACTATCTTGGTTACCTAGCGGGCACTTGGACTATGTAGGTTCCCTAGCGTGCACTTGGACAATTTAGGTTACCAAACAGGCACTTTGACTATCTAGGTTAACTAAAGGGCACCTGGACTATGTACGTTCCCTAGCGGGCACTTGGGATATCTACGTTACCTAGCGGGCACTTGGACTATGTAGGTTAACGAACGGGCACTTGGACTATGTAGGTAACCTAATGGTCACTTGGATTGTCTAGGTTACCTAGCGGGCACTTGGACTATGTAGGATCCCTATCGGACATTTGTACTACTTAGGTTAACTAGCGGGCACTTTGACTATCTAGGTTAACTAGCGGGCACTTGGATTATCTAGGTCAACTAGCGGGCCCTTGTACTATGTAGGTTAACTAGCGGGCACTTGGACTATCTAGGTTAACTAATGGACCTTGGACTATGTAAGTTATCTAGCGGGCACTTGGACTATGTTCGTCCCCTAGTGGGCACTTGGACTATCTAGGTTAACTAGCGGGCACTTGGACTATCTAGGTCACCTAGCAGGCACTTGGATTATGAAGGATGCCTAGCGGGCACTTCGACTATCTCGGTTACCTAGCAGGCACGTGGACTATGTAGGTTAACTAGCGGACACTTGCACGTTCTAGGTTAACTAGCGGGCCCTTGCACTATGTAGGTAAACTACTGGGCCCATGGATTATGTAGGTTTACTAGCAGGCACTTGGACTATCTAGGTTAACTAGCAGGCACTTGGACTATGTAGTTTCCCTAGCGGGCATTTGGACTATTTAGGTTACCATCAGGAACTTGGACTATGTAGGTTACCTAGCGGGCACTTGGACTATGTACGTCCCCTAGTGGGCACTTGGACTATCTAGGTTAACTAACGGGCACTTGGACTATGTAGGTTGCCTATTGGGCACTTGGACTATGTAGGTTCCCTAGCGGGCACTTGGATTATGTAGGTTTCCTATCGGGCACTTGGACTATGTAGGTTAACTAGCGGGCACTTGGACTGTCTAGGTACCCTAGCGGGCACTTGGACTATCTAGGTTAACGAACGGGCACTTGGACTATGTAGGTAACCTAGCGGGCACTTGGACTGTCTAGGTTACCTAGCGGGCACTTGGAGTATGTAGGTTAACTAGCGGGCACTTGGACTATCTAGGATAACTAGCGGGTTCTTGGACTATGTAGGTTAACTAGCGGGCACTTGGACTATCTAAGTTAACTAGCTGACCTTGGGCTATGTAGGTTAACTAGCGGGCACTTGGACTATCTAGGTTAACTAGCTGACCTTGGATTATGTAGGTTAACTAGCGGGCACTTGGACTATCTAGGTTAACTAGCGGGCACTTGCACAATGCAGGTGCCCTAGCGGGCCATTTGACTATGTAGGTTCCCTATCGGGCACTTGGACTATATAAGTTCCCTATGGGAACTTGGACTATCTAGGTTCCCTAACGGGCACTTGGAATATGTAGGTTCCCTATCGGGCACTTGGACAATGTAGGTTCCTCAGCGGGCACTTGGACTGTGTAGGTTCCCTATCGGGCATTGGACTATGTAGGTTAACTAGCAGGACCTTGGACTATCTAGGTTACCTAGCGGACACTTGGACAATCTAGGTTACCTAGCGGGCACTTGAACTATGTACATACCCTAGCGGGCACTTGGACTATGTATGTTGCCTAGCGAGCACTTGGACTATGTAGGTTCCGTAGCGGGCACTTGGACTATGTAGGTTCCCTATCGGGTACTTGAACTGTCTAGGTTAACTAGCGGGCAATTGGACTCTCTAGGTTACCTAGTGGGCATTTGGACTATGTAGTTTACCTAGCAGGCACTTGGACTATGTAGGTTAACTAGCAGACACTTGGACTATCTAGGTTACCTAGAGGGCACTGGGACTATGTACGTTTCCTAGCAGGCACTTGGGCTATCTACGTTACCTAGCGGGCACTTGGACTATGTAGGTTAACAAAGGGGCACTTGGACTGTCTAGGTTACCTAGCGGGCACTTTGACTATCTAGGTTAAACAACGGGCTCTTGGACTATGTAGGTTACCTAGCGGGCACTTGCACTATGTAGGATCCCTATCGGATATTTGGACTTCTTAGGTTAACTAGCGGGCACTTGGACTCTCTAGGTTAAGTAGCGGGCACTTGGACTATCTAAGTCAACTAGCGGGCCTTTGTACTATGTAGGTTAACTAGCGGACACTTGGACTATATAGGTTAACTAGCGGACTTTGGACTATGTAGGTTAACTAGCGGGCCCTTGGACTATGTAGGTTAACTAGCGGGCACTTGGACTATCTAGGTTTCCTAGCCGGCACTCGGACTATGTACATAACCTAGCGCGCACTTGGACTATCTAGGTTAACTAACGGGCACTTGGACTATGTTGTTTCCCTAGCGGGCATTTGGATTATTTAGGTTACCTAGTGGGCACTTGGACTATGTAGGTTTCCTAGCGGGCACTTGGACTATGTAGGTTAACTAGAAGGCACTTGGACTATCAAGGTTACCTAGCGGGCCCTTGGACTATGTAGGTTACCAGCGGGCACTTGGACTATCTAGGTTAACGAACGTGCACTTGGACTATGTAGGTAACCTAGCATTCACTTGGACTGTCTAGGTTACCTAGCGGGCACTTGGCCTATCTATGTTAAAGAACGGGCAATTGGACTATGTAGGTTAACTAGCGGACACTTCGACTATCTAGGTTAGCTAATGGGCAATTTTACTATCTAGGTTACCTAGCGGGCACTTGGACTATGTAGGTTCCCTATCGGGTACTTGGACTGTCTAGGTTAACTAGCGGGCATTGGACAGTCCAGGTTACATAGTGGGCACTTGGACTATGTAGTTTACCTAGCAGGCACTTGGACTATGTAGGTTAACTAGCGGGCACTTGGACTATCTAGGTTACCTAGAGGGCATTTGGACTATGTACGTTTCCTAGCGGGCACTTGGGCTATCTACGTTACCTAGCGGGCACTTGGACTATGTAGGTTAACGAACAAACACTTGGACTATGTAGGTAACCTAATGGTCACTTGGACTGTCTAGGTTACCTAGCAGGGACTTGGACTATGTAGGTTAACTAGCGGGTACTTGGACTATGTAGGATCCCTATCGGACATTTGTACTACTTAGGTTATCTAGCGGGTACTTTGACTATCTAGGTTAACTAGCGGGCACTTGGACTATCTAGGTCAACTAGCGGGCCCTTGTACTATGTAGGTTAACTAGCGGGCACTTGGACTATCTAGGTTAACTAACGGACCTTGGACTATGTAGGTTAACTAGCGGGCCCTTGGACTATGTATGTCCCTAGTGGGCACTTGGACTATCTAGGTTAACTAACGGGCACTAGGACTATCTAGGTTAACTAGCGGGCACTTGGACTATGTAGGTTAACTAGCGGACACTTCGACTATCTTGGATAGCTAACGGGCAATTGGACTATCTTGGTTACCTAGCGGGCACTTGGACTATGTAGGTGCCCTAGCGGGCACTTGGACAATTTAGGTTACCAAACAGGCACTTTGACTATCTAGGTTAACTAACGGGCACCTGGACTATGTACGTTCCCTAGCGGGCACTTGGGATATCTACGTTACCTAGCGGGCACTTGGACTATGTAGGTTAACGAACGGGCACTTGGACTATGTAGGTAACCTAATGGTCACTTGGATTGTCTAGGTTACCTAGCGGGGACTTGGACTATGTAGGTTAACTAGCGGGCACTTGGACTATGTAGGATCCCTATCGGACATTTGTACTACTTAGGTTATCTAGCGGGTACTTTGACTATCTAGGTTAACTAGCGGGCACTTGGACTATCTAGGTCAACTAGCGGGCCCTTGTACTATGTAGGTTAACTAGCGGGCACTTGGACTATCTAGGTTAACTAACGGACCTTGGACTATGTAGGTTAACTAGCGGGCCCTTGGACTATGTATGTCCCTAGTGGGCACTTGGACTATCTAGGTTAACTAACGGGCACTAGGACTATCTAGGTTAACTAGCGGGACTTGGACTATGTAGGTTAACTAGCGGACACTTCGACTATCTAGGATAGCTAACGGGCAATTGGACTATCTTGGTTACCTAGCGGGCACTTGGACTATGTAGGTTCCCTAGCGGGCACTTGGACAATTTAGGTTACCAAACAGGCACTTTGACTATCTAGGTTAACTAACGGGCACCTGGACTATGTACGTTCCCTAGCGGGCACTTGGGATATCTACGTTACCTAGCGGGCACTTGGACTATGTAGGTTAACGAACGGGCACTTGGACTATGTAGGTAACCTAATGGTCACTTGGATTGTCTAGGTTACCTAGCGGGGACTTGGACTATGTAGGTTAACTAGCGGGCACTTGGACTATGTAGGATCCCTATCGGACATTTGTACTACTTAGGTTATCTAGCGGGTACTTTGACTATCTAGGTTAACTAGCGGGCACTTGGACTATCTAGGTCAACTAGCGGGCCCTTGTACTATGTAGGTTAACTAGCGGGCACTTGGACTATCTAGGTTAACTAACGGACCTTGGACTATGTAGGTTAACTAGCGGGCCCTTGGACTATGTATGTCCCTAGTGGGCACTTGGACAATTTAGGTTACCAAACAGGCACTTTGACTATCTAGGTTAACTAACGGGCACCTGGACTATGTACGTTCCCTAGCGGGCACTTGGGATATCTACGTTACCTAGCGGGCACTTGGACTATGTAAGTTAACGAACGGGCACTTGGACTATGTAGGTAACCTAATGGTCACTTGGATTGTCTAGGTTACCTAGCGGGGACTTGGACTATGTAGGTTAACTAGCGGGCACTTGGACTATGTAGGATCCCTATCGGACATTTGTACTACTTAGGTTAACTAGCGGGCACTTTGAATATCTAGGTTAACTAGCGGGCACTTGGATTATCTAGGTCAACTAGCGGGCCCTTGTACTATGTAGGTTAACTAGCGGGCACTTGGACTATCTAGGTTAACTAATGGACCTTGGACTATGTAAGTTAACTAGCGGGCACTTGGACTATGTTCGTCCCCTAGTGGGCACTTGGACTATCTAGGTTAACTAGCGGGCACTTGGACTATCTAGGTTACCTAGCAGGCACTTGGATTATGAAGGATGCCTAGCGGGCACTTCGACTATCTCGGTTACCTAGCAGGCACGTGGACTATGTAGGTTAACTAGCGGACACTTGCACGTTCTAGGTTAACTAGTGGGCCCTTGCACTATGTAGGTAGACTACTGGGCCCATGGATTATGTAGGTTTACTAGCAGGCACTTGGACTATCTAGGTTAACTAGCAGGCACTTGGACTATGTTGTTTCCCTAGGGGGCATTTGGACTATTTAGGTTACCATCAGGAACTTGGACTATGTAGGTTACCTAGCGGGCACTTGGACTATGTACGTCCCCTAGTGGGCACTTGGACTATCTAGGTTAACTAACGGGCACTTGGACTATGTAGGTTGCCTATCGGGCACTTGGACTATGTAGGTTTCCTAGCGGGCACTTGGATTATGTAGGTTTCCTATCGGGCACTTGGACTATGTAGGTTAACTAGCGGGCACTTGGACTGTCTAGGTACCCTAGCGGGCACTTGGACTATCTAAGTTAACGAACGGGCACTTGGACTATGTAGGTAACCTAGCGGGCACTTGGACTGTCTAGGTTACCTAGCGGGCACTTGGAGTATGTAGGTTAACTAGCGGGCATTTGGACTATGTAGTTTACCTAGCAGGCACTTGGACTATGTAGGTTAACTAGCAGACACTTGGACTATCTAGGTTACCTAGAGGGCACTGGGACTATGTACGTTTCCTAGCAGGCACTTGGGCTATCTACGTTACCTAGCGGGCACTTGGACTATGTAGGTTAACAAAGGGGCACTTGGACTGTCTAGGTTACCTAGCGGGCACTTTGACTATCTAGGTTAACCAACGGGCACTTGGACTATGTAGGTTACCTAGCGGGCACTTGCACTATGTAGGATCCCTATCGGATATTTGGACTTCTTAGGTTAACTAGCGGGCACTTGGACTCTCTAGGTTAACTAGCGGGCACTTGGACTATCTAGGTCAACTAGCGGGTCCTTGTACTATGTAGGTTAACTAGCGGGCACTTGGACTATATAGGTTAACTAGCGGACTTTGGACTATGTATGTTAACTAGCGGGCCCTTGGACTATGTAGGTTAACTAGCGGGCACTTGGACTATCTAGGTTTCCTAGCCGGCACTCGGACTATGTACATAACCTAGCGCGCACTTGGACTATCTAGGTTAACTAACGGGCACTTGGACTATGTAGTTTCCCTAGCGGGCATTTGGATTATTTAGGTTACCTAGTGGGCACTTGGACTATGTAGGTTTCCTAGCGGGCACTTGGACTATGTAGGTTAACTAGAAGGCACTTGGACTATCAAGGTTACCAGCGGGCCCTTGGACTATGTAGGTTACCAGCGGGCACTTTGACTATCTAGGTTAACGAACGTGCACTTGGACTATGTAGGTAACCTAGCATTCACTTGGACTGTCTAGGTTACCTAGCGGGCACTTGGCCTATCTATGTTAAAGAACGGGCAATTGGACTATGTAGGTTAACTAGTGGACACTTCGACTATCTAGGTTAGCTAATGGGCAATTTTACTATCTAGGTTACCTAGCGGGCACTTGGCCTATCTAGGTTAACGAACGGGCGCTTGGACTATGTAGGTTAACTAGCGGACACTTCGACTATCTAGGTTAGCTAACGGGCAATTGGACTATCTAGGTTACCTAGCGGGCACTTGGACTATGTAGGTTCCCTAGTGGGCACTTGGACTATATAGGTTACCTAGCAGGCACTTTGACTATCTAGGTTAACTAACGGGCACTTGGACTATGTAGGTTGCCTAGCGAGCACTTGGACTATGTAGGTTCCCAGCGGGCACTTGGACTATGTAGGTTCCCTATCGGGTACTTGGACTGTCTAGGTTAACTAGCGGGCAATTGGACTGTCTAGGTTACCTAGTGGGCACTTAGTCTATGTAGTTTACCTAGCGAGCACTTGGACTATGTAGGTTCCCTAGCGGGCACTTGGACTATGCAGGTTCCCTATCGGGTACTTGGACTGTCTAGGTTAACTAGCGGGCATTGGACAGTCCAGGTTACATAGTGGGCACTTGGACTATGTAGTTTACCTAGCAGGCACCTGGAGTATGTAGGTTAACTAGCGGGCACTTGGACTATCTAGGTTACCTAGAGGGCATTTGGACTATGTACGTTTCCTAGCGGGCACTTGGGCTATCTACGTTACCTAGCGGGCACTTGGACTATGTAGGTTAACGAACAAACACTTGGACTATGTAGGTAACCTAATGGTCACTTGGACTGTCTAGGTTACATAGCAAGGACTTGGACTATGTAGGTTAACTAGCGGGTACTTGGACTATGTAGGATCCCTATCGGACATTTGTACTACTTAGGTTATCTAGCGGGTACTTTGACTATCTAGGTTAACTAGCGGGCACTTGGACTATCTAGGTCAACTAGCGGGCCCTTGTACTATGTAGGTTAACTAGCGGGCACTTGGACTATCTAGGTTAACTAACGGACCTTGGACTATGTAGGTTAACTAGCGGGCCCTTGGACTATGTATGTCCCTAGTGGGCACTTGGACTATCTAGGTTAACTAACGGGCACTAGGACTATCTAGGTTAACTAGCGGGCACTTGGACTATGTAGGTTAACTAGCGGACACTTCGACTATCTAGGATAGCTAACGGGCAATTGGACTATCTTGGTTACCTAGCGGGCACTTGGACTATGTAGGTTCCCTAGCGGGAACTTGGACAATTTAGGTTACCAAACAGGCACTTTGACAATCTAGGTTAACTAACGGGCACCTGGACTATGTACGTTCCCTAGCGGGCACTTGGGATATCTACGTTACCTAGCGGGCACTTGGACTATGTAGGTTAACGAACGGGCACTTGGACTATGTAGGTAACCTAATGGTCACTTGGATTGTCTAGGTTACCTAGCGGGGACTTGGACTATGTAGGTTAACTAGCGGGTACTTGGACTATGTAGGATCCCTATCGGACATTTGTACTACTTAGGTTATCTAGCGGGTACTTTGACTATCTAGGTTAACTAGCGGGCACTTGGACTATCTAGGTCAACTAGCGGGCCCTTGTACTATGTAGGTTAACTAGCGGGCACTTGGACTATCTAGGTTAACTAACGGACCTTGGACTATGTAGGTTAACTAGCGGGCCCTTGGACTATGTATGTCCCTAGTGGGCACTTGGACAATTTAGGTTACCAAACAGGCACTTTGACTATCTAGGTTAACTAACGGGCACCTGGACTATGTACGTTCCCTAGCGGGCACTTGGGATATCTACGTTACCTAGCGGGCACTTGGACTATGTAGGTTAACGAACGGGCACTTGGACTATGTAGGTAACCTAATGGTCACTTGGATTGTCTAGGTTACCTAGCGGGGACTTGGACTATGTAGGTTAACTAGCGGGCACTTGGACTATGTAGGATCCCTATCGGACATTTGTACTACTTAGGTTAACTAGCGGGCACTTTGAATATCTAGGTTAACTAGCGGGCACTTGGATTATCTAGGTCAACTAGCAGGCCCTTGTACTATGTAGGTTAACTAGCGGGCACTTGGACTATCTAGGTTAACTAATGGACCTTGGACTATGTAAGTTAACTAGCGGGCACTTGGACTATGTTCGTCCCCTAGTGGGCACTTGGACTATCTAGGTTAACTAGCGGGCACTTGGACTATCTAGGTTACCTAGCAGGCACTTGGATTATGAAGGATGCCTAGCGGGCACTTCGACTATCTCGGTTACCTAGCAGGCACGTGGACTATGTAGGTTAACTAGCGGACACTTGCACGTTCTAGGTTAACTAGTGGGCCCTTGCACTATGTAGGTAGACTACTGGGCCCATGGATTATGTAGGTTTACTAGCAGGCACTTGGACTATCTAGGTTAACTAGCAGGCACTTGGACTATGTTGTTTCCCTAGGGGGCATTTGGACTATTTAGGTTACCATCAGGAACTTGGACTATGTAGGTTACCTAGCGGGCACTTGGACTATGTACGTCCCCTAGTGGGCACTTGGACTATCTAGGTTAACTAACGGGCACTTGGACTATGTAGGTTGCCTATCGGGCACTTGGACTATGTAGGTTTCCTAGCGGGCACTTGGACTATGTAGGTTAACTAGAAGGCACTTGGACTATCAAGGTTACCAGCGGGCCCTTGGACTATGTAGGTTACCAGCGGGCACTTGGACTATCTAGGTTAACGAACGTGCACTTGGACTATGTAGGTAACCTAGCATTCACTTGGACTGTCTAGGTTACCTAGCGGGCACTTGGCCTATCTATGTTAAAGAACGGGCAATTGGACTATGTAGGTTAACTAGTGGACACTTCGACTATCTAGGTTAGCTAATGGGCAATTTTACTATCTAGGTTACCTAGCGGGCACTTGGCCTATCTAGGTTAACGAACGGGCGCTTGGACTATGTAGGTTAACTAGCGGACACTTCGACTATCTAGGTTAGCTAACGGGCGATTGGACTATCTAGGTTACCTAGCGGGCACTTGGACTATGTAGGTTCCCTAGTGGGCACTTGGACTATATAGGTTACCTAGCAGGCACTTTGACTATCTAGGTTAACTAACGGGCACTTGGACTATGTAGGTTGCCTAGCGAGCACTTGGACTATGTAGGTTCCCAGCGGGCACTTGGACTATGTAGGTTCCCTATCGGGTACTTGGACTGTCTAGGTTAACTAGCGGGCAATTGGACTGTCTAGGTTACCTAGTGGGCACTTAGTCTATGTAGTTTACCTAGCGAGCACTTGGACTATGTAGGTTCCCTAGCGGGCACTTGGACTATGCAGGTTCCCTATCGGGTACTTGGACTGTCTAGGTTAACTAGCGGGCATTGGACAGTCCAGGTTACATAGTGGGCACTTGGACTATGTAGTTTACCTAGCAGGCACTTGGAGTATGTAGGTTAACTAGCGGGCACTTGGACTATCTAGGTTACCTAGAGGGCATTTGGACTATGTACGTTTCCTAGCGGGCACTTGGGCTATCTACGTTACCTAGCGGGCACTTGGACTATGTAGGTTAACGAACAAACACTTGGACTATGTAGGTAACCTAATGGTCACTTGGACTGTCTAGGTTACATAGCAAGGACTTGGACTATGTAGGTTAACTAGCGGGTACTTGGACTATGTAGGATCCCTATCGGACATTTGTACTACTTAGGTTATCTAGCGGGTACTTTGACTATCTAGGTTAACTAGCGGGCACTTGGACTATCTAGGTCAACTAGCGGGCCCTTGTACTATGTAGGTTAACTAGCGGGCACTTGGACTATCTAGGTTAACTAACGGACCTTGGACTATGTAGGTTAACTAGCGGGCCCTTGGACTATGTATGTCCCTAGTGGGCACTTGGACTATCTAGGTTAACTAACGGGCACTAGGACTATCTAGGTTAACTAGCGGGCACTTGGACTATGTAGGTTAACTAGCGGACACTTCGACTATCTAGGATAGCTAACGGGCAATTGGACTATCTTGGTTACCTAGCGGGCACTTGGACTATGTAGGTTCCCTAGCGGGAACTTGGACAATTTAGGTTACCAAACAGGCACTTTGACAATCTAGGTTAACTAACGTGCACCTGGACTATGTACGTTCCCTAGCGGGCACTTGGGATATCTACGTTACCTAGCGGGCACTTGGACTATGTAGGTTAACGAACGGGCACTTGGACTATGTAGGTAACCTAATGGTCACTTGGATTGTCTAGGTTACCTAGCGGGGACTTGGACTATGTAGGTTAACTAGCGGGCACTTGGACTATGTAGGATCCCTATCGGACATTTGTACTACTTAGGTTATCTAGCGGGTACTTTGACTATCTAGGTTAACTAGCGGGCACTTGGACTATCTAGGTCAACTAGCGGGCCCTTGTACTATGTAGGTTAACTAGCGGGCACTTGGACTATCTAGGTTAACTAACGGACCTTGGACTATGTAGGTTAACTAGCGGGCCCTTGGACTATGTATGTCCCTAGTGGGCACTTGGACAATTTAGGTTACCAAACAGGCACTTTGACTATCTAGGTTAACTAACGGGCACCTGGACTATGTACGTTCCCTAGCGGGCACTTGGGATATCTACGTTACCTAGCGGGCACTTGGACTATGTAGGTTAACGAACGGGCACTTGGACTATGTAGGTAACCTAATGGTCACTTGGATTGTCTAGGTTACCTAGCGGGGACTTGGACTATGTAGGTTAACTAGCGGGCACTTGGACTATGTAGGATCCCTATCGGACATTTGTACTACTTAGGTTAACTAGCGGGCACTTTGAATATCTAGGTTAACTAGCGGGCACTTGGATTATCTAGGTCAACTAGCAGGCCCTTGTACTATGTAGGTTAACTAGCGGGCAC
Organism: Tenrec ecaudatus; assembly: GCF_050624435.1. Classification (NCBI taxonomy): domain Eukaryota; kingdom Metazoa; phylum Chordata; class Mammalia; order Afrosoricida; family Tenrecidae; genus Tenrec; species Tenrec ecaudatus. Next base: position 1,334,006 of record NW_027457626.1, read on the forward strand.
TTGGACTATCTAGGTTAACTAATGGACCTTGGACTATGTAAGTTAACTAGCGGGCACTTGGACTATGTTCGTCCCCTAGTGGGCACTTGGACTATCTAGGTTAACTAGCGGGCACTTGGACTATCTAGGTTACCTAGCAGGCACTTGGATTATGAAGGATGCCTAGCGGGCACTTCGACTATCTCGGTTACCTAGCAGGCACGTGGACTATGTAGGTTAACTAGCGGACACTTGCACGTTCTAGGTTAACTAGTGGGCCCTTGCACTATGTAGGTAGACTACTGGGCCCATGGATTATGTAGGTTTACTAGCAGGCACTTGGACTATCTAGGTTAACTAGCAGGCACTTGGACTATGTTGTTTCCCTAGGGGGCATTTGGACTATTTAGGTTACCATCAGGAACTTGGACTATGTAGGTTACCTAGCGGGCACTTGGACTATGTACGTCCCCTAGTGGGCACTTGGACTATCTAGGTTAACTAACGGGCACTTGGACTATGTAGGTTGCCTATCGGGCACTTGGACTATGTAGGTTTCCTAGCGGGCACTTGGATTATGTAGGTTTCCTATCGGGCACTTGGACTATGTAGGTTAACTAGCGGGCACTTGGACTGTCTAGGTACCCTAGCGGGCACTTGGACTATCTAAGTTAACGAACGGGCACTTGGACTATGTAGGTAACCTAGCGGGCACTTGGACTGTCTAGGTTACCTAGCGGGCACTTGGAGTATGTAGGTTAACTAGCGGGCATTTGGACTATGTAGTTTACCTAGCAGGCACTTGGACTATGTAGGTTAACTAGCAGACACTTGGACTATCTAGGTTACCTAGAGGGCACTGGGACTATGTACGTTTCCTAGCAGGCACTTGGGCTATCTACGTTACCTAGCGGGCACTTGGACTATGTAGGTTAACAAAGGGGCACTTGGACTGTCTAGGTTACCTAGCGGGCACTTTGACTATCTAGGTTAACAAACGGGCACTTGGACTATGTAGGTTACCTAGCGGGCACTTGCACTATGTAGGATCCCTATCGGATATTTGGACTTCTTAGGTTAACTAGCGGGCACTTGGACTCTCTAGGTTAACTAGCGGGCACTTGGACTATCTAGGTCAAATAGCGGGTCCTTGTACTATGTAGGTTAACTAGCGGGCACTTGGACTATATAGGTTAACTAGCGGACTTTGGACTATGTATGTTAACTAGCGGGCCCTTGGACTATGTAGGTTAACTAGCGGGCACTTGGACTATCTAGGTTTCCTAGCCGGCACTCGGACTATGTACATAACCTAGCGCGCACTTGGACTATCTAGGTTAACTAACGGGCACTTGGACTATGTAGTTTCCCTAGCGGGCATTTGGATTATTTAGGTTACCTAGTGGGCACATGGACTATGTAGGTTTCCTAGCGGGCACTTGGACTATGTAGGTTAACTAGAAGGCACTTGGACTATCAAGGTTACCAGCGGGCCCTTGGACTATGTAGGTTACCAGCGGGCACTTGGACTATCTAGGTTAACGAACGTGCACTTGGACTATGTAGGTAACCTAGCATTCACTTGGACTGTCTAGGTTACCTAGCGGGCACTTGGCTTATCTATGTTAAAGAACGGGCAATTGGACTATGTAGGTTAACTAGTGGACACTTTGACTATCTAGGTTAGCTAATGGGCAATTTTACTATCTAGGTTACCTAGCGGGCACTTGGCCTATCTAGGTTAACGAACGGGCGCTTGGACTATGTAGGTTAACTAGCGGACACTTCGACTATCTAGGTTAGCTAACGGGCAATTGGACTATCTAGGTTACCTAGCGGGCACTTGGACTATGTAGGTTCCCTAGCGGGCACTTGGACTATATAGGTTACCTAGCAGGCACTTTGACTATCTAGGTTAACTAACGGGCACTTGGACTATGTAGGTTGCCTAGCGAGCACTTGGACTATGTAGGTTCCCAGCGGGCATTTGGACTATGTAGGTTCCCTATCGGGTACTTGGACTGTCTAGGTTAACTAGCGGGCAATTGGACTGTCTAGGTTACCTAGTGGGCACTTAGTCTATGTAGTTTACCTAGCGAGCACTTGGACTATGTAGGTTCCCTAGCGGGCACTTGGACTATGCAGGTTCCCTATCGGGTACTTGGACTGTCTAGGTTAACTAGCGGGCATTGGACAGTCCAGGTTACATAGTGGGCACTTGGACTATGTAGTTTACCTAGCAGGCACTTGGACTATGTAGGTTAACTAGCGGGCACTTGGACTATCTAGGTTACCTAGAGGGCATTTGGACTATGTACGTTTCCTAGCGGGCACTTGGGCTATCTACGTTACCTAGCGGGCACTTGGACTATGTAGGTTAACGAACAAACACTTGGACTATGTAGGTAACCTAATGGTCACTTGGACTGTCTAGGTTACATAGCAGGGACTTGGACTATGTAGGTTAACTAGCGGGTACTTGGACTATGTAGGATCCCTATCGGACATTTGTACTACTTAGGTTATCTAGCGGGTACTTTGACTATCTAGGTTAACTAGCGGGCACTTGGACTATCTAGGTCAACTAGCGGGCCCTTGTACTATGTAGGTTAACTAGCGGGCACTTGGACTGTCTAGGTACCCTAGCGGGCACTTGGCCTATCTATGTTAAAGAACGGGCAATTGGACTATGTAGGTTAACTAGTGGACACTTCGACTATCTAGGTTAGCTAATGGGCAATTTTACTATCTAGGTTACCTAGCGGGCACTTGGCCTATCTAGGTTAACGAACGGGCGCTTGGACTATGTAGGTTAACTAGCGGACACTTCGACTATCTAGGTTAGCTAACGGGCAATTGGACTATCTAGGTTACCTAGCGGGCACTTGGACTATGTAGGTTCCCTAGCGGGCACTTGGACTATATAGGTTACCTAGCAGGCACTTTGACTATCTAGGTTAACTAACGGGCACTTGGACTATGTAGGTTGCCTAGCGAGCACTTTGACTATGTAGGTTCCCAGCGGGCACTTGGACTATGTAGGTTCCCTATCGGGTACTTGGACTGTCTAGGTTAACTAGCGGGCAATTGGACTGTCTAGGTTACCTAGTGGGCACTTAGTCTATGTAGTTTACCTAGCGAGCACTTGGACTATGTAGGTTCCCTAGCGGGCACTTGGACTATGCAGGTTCCCTATCGGGTACTTGGACTGTCTAGGTTAACTAGCGGGCATTGGACAGTCCAGGTTACATAGTGGGCACTTGGACTATGTAGTTTACCTAGCAGGCACTTGGACTATGTAGGTTAACTAGCGGGCACTTGGACTATCTAGGTTACCTAGAGGGCATTTGGACTATGTACGTTTCCTAGCGGGCACTTGGGCTATCTACGTTACCTAGCGGGCACTTGGACTCTGTAGGTTAACGAACAAACACTTGGACTATGTAGGTAACCTAATGGTCACTTGGACTGTCTAGGTTACATAGCAAGGACTTGGACTATGTAGGTTAACTAGCGGGTACTTGGACTATGTAGGATCCCTATCGGACATTTGTACTACTTAGGTTATCTAGCGGGTACTTTGACTATCTAGGTTAACTAGCGGGCACTTGGACTATCTAGGTCAACTAGCGGGCCCTTGTACTATGTAGGTTAACTAGCGGGCACTTGGACTATCTAGGTTAACTAACGGACCTTGGACTATGTAGGTTAACTAGCGGGCCCTTGGACTATGTATGTCCCTAGTGGGCACTTGGACTATCTAGGTTAACTAACGGGCACTAGGACTATCTAGGTTAACTAGCGGGCACTTGGACTATGTAGGTTAACTAGCGGACACTTCGACTATCTAGGATAGCTAACGGGCAATTGGACTATCTTGGTTACCTAGCGGGCACTTGGACTATGTAGGTTCCCTAGCGGGAACTTGGACAATTTAGGTTACCAAACAGGCACTTTGACAATCTAGGTTAACTAACGTGCACCTGGACTATGTACGTTCCCTAGCGGGCACTTGGGATATCTACGTTACCTAGCGGGCACTTGGACTATGTAGGTTAACGAACGGGCACTTGGACTATGTAGGTAACCTAATGGTCACTTGGATTGTCTAGGTTACCTAGCGGGGACTTGGACTATGTAGGTTAACTAGCGGGCACTTGGACTATGTAGGATCCCTATCGGACATTTGTACTACTTAGGTTATCTAGCGGGTACTTTGACTATCTAGGTTAACTAGCGGGCACTTGGACTATCTAGGTCAACTAGCGGGCCCTTGTACTATGTAGGTTAACTAGCGGGCACTTGGACTGTCTAGGTACCCTAGCGGGCACTTGGCCTATCTATGTTAAAGAACGGGCATTTGGACTATGTAGGTTCCCTATCGGGTACTTGGACTGTCTAGGTTAACTAGCGGGCAATTGGACTGTCTAGGTTACCTAGTGGGCACTTAGTCTATGTAGTTTACCTAGCGAGCACTTGGACTATGTAGGTTCCCTAGCGGGCACTTGGACTATGCAGGTTCCCTATCGGGTACTTGGACTGTCTAGGTTAACTAGCGGGCATTGGACAGTCCAGGTTACATAGTGGGCACTTGGACTATGTAGTTTACCTAGCAGGCACTTGGACTATGTAGGTTAACTAGCGGGCACTTGGACTATCTAGGTTACCTAGAGGGCATTTGGACTATGTACGTTTCCTAGCGGGCACTTGGGCTATCTACGTTACATAGCGGGCACTTGGACTATGTAGGTTAACGAACAAACACTTGAACTATGTAGGTAACCTAATGGTCACTTGGACTGTCTAGGTTACATAGCAGGGACTTGGACTATGTAGGTTAACTAGCGGGTACTTGGACTATGTAGGATCCCTATCGGACATTTGTACTACTTAGGTTATCTAGCGGGTACTTTGACTATCTAGGTTAACTAGCGGGCACTTGGACTATCTAGGTCAACTAGCGGGCCCTTGTACTATGTAGGTTAACTAGCGGGCACTTGGACTGTCTAGGTACCCTAGCGGGCACTTGGCCTATCTATGTTAAAGAACGGGCAATTGGACTATGTAGGTTAACTAGTGGACACTTCGACTATCTAGGTTAGCTAATGGGCAATTTTACTATCTAGGTTACCTAGCGGGCACTTGGCCTATCTAGGTTAACGAACGGGCGCTTGGACTATGTAGGTTAACTAGCGGACACTTCGACTATCTAGGTTAGCTAACGGGCAATTGGACTATCTAGGTTACCTAGCGGGCACTTGGACTATGTAGGTTCCCTAGCGGGCACTTGGACTATATAGGTTACCTAGCAGGCACTTTGACTATCTAGGTTAACTAACGGGCACTTGGACTATGTAGGTTGCCTAGCGAGCACTTGGACTATGTAGGTTCCCAGCGGGCACTTGGACTATGTAGGTTCCCTATCGGGTACTTGGACTGTCTAGGTTAACTAGCGGGCAATTGGACTGTCTAGGTTACCTAGTGGGCACTTAGTCTATGTAGTTTACCTAGCGAGCACTTGGACTATGTAGGTTCCCTAGCGGGCACTTGGACTATGCAGGTTCCCTATCGGGTACTTGGACTGTCTAGGTTAACTAGCGGGCATTGGACAGTCCAGGTTACATAGTGGGCACTTGGACTATGTAGTTTACCTAGCAGGCACTTGGACTATGTAGGTTAACTAGCGGGCACTTGGACTATCTAGGTTACCTAGAGGGCATTTGGACTATGTACGTTTCCTAGCGGGCACTTGGGCTATCTACGTTACCTAGCGGGCACTTGGACTCTGTAGGTTAACGAACAAACACTTGGACTATGTAGGTAACCTAATGGTCACTTGGACTGTCTAGGTTACATAGCAAGGACTTGGACTATGTAGGTTAACTAGCGGGTACTTGGACTATGTAGGATCCCTATCGGACATTTGTACTACTTAGGTTATCTAGCGGGTACTTTGACTATCTAGGTTAACTAGCGGGCACTTGGACTATCTAGGTCAACTAGCGGGCCCTTGTACTATGTAGGTTAACTAGCGGGCACTTGGACTATCTAGGTTAACTAACGGACCTTGGACTATGTAGGTTAACTAGCGGGCCCTTGGACTATGTATGTCCCTAGTGGGCACTTGGACTATCTAGGTTAACTAACGGGCACTAGGACTATCTAGGTTAACTAGCGGGCACTTGGACTATGTAGGTTAACTAGCGGACACTTCGACTATCTAGGATAGCTAACGGGCAATTGGACTATCTTGGTTACCTAGCGGGCACTTGGACTATGTAGGTTCCCTAGCGGGAACTTGGACAATTTAGGTTACCAAACAGGCACTTTGACAATCTAGGTTAACTAACGTGCACCTGGACTATGTACGTTCCCTAGCGGGCACTTGGGATATCTACGTTACCTAGCGGGCACTTGGACTATGTAGGTTAACGAACGGGCACTTGGACTATGTAGGTAACCTAATGGTCACTTGGATTGTCTAGGTTACCTAGCGGGGACTTGGACTATGTAGGTTAACTAGCGGGCACTTGGACTATGTAGGATCCCTATCGGACATTTGTACTACTTAGGTTATCTAGCGGGTACTTTGACTATCTAGGTTAACTAGCGGGCACTTGGACTATCTAGGTCAACTAGCGGGCCCTTGTACTATGTAGGTTAACTAGCGGGCACTTGGACTATCTAGGTTAACTAACGGACCTTGGACTATGTAGGTTAACTAGCGGGCCCTTGGACTATGTATGTCCCTAGTGGGCACTTGGACAATTTAGGTTACCAAACAGGCACTTTGACTATCTAGGTTAACTAACGGGCACCTGGACTATGTACGTTCCCTAGCGGGCACTTGGGATATCTACGTTACCTAGCGGGCACTTGGACTATGTAGGTTAACGAACGGGCACTTGGACTATGTAGGTAACCTAATGGTCACTTGGATTGTCTAGGTTACCTAGCGGGGACTTGGACTATGTAGGTTAACTAGCGGGCACTTGGACTATGTAGGATCCCTATCGGACATTTGTACTACTTAGGTTAACTAGCGGGCACTTTGAATATCTAGGTTAACTAGCGGGCACTTGGATTATCTAGGTCAACTAGCAGGCCCTTGTACTATGTAGGTTAACTAGCGGGCACTTGGACTATCTAGGTTAACTAATGGACCTTGGACTATGTAAGTTAACTAGCGGGCACTTGGACTATGTTCGTCCCCTAGTGGGCACTTGGACTATCTAGGTTAACTAGCGGGCACTTGGACTATCTAGGTTACCTAGCAGGCACTTGGATTATGAAGGATGCCTAGCGGGCACTTCGACTATCTCGGTTACCTAGCAGGCACGTGGACTATGTAGGTTAACTAGCGGACACTTGCACGTTCTAGTTTAACTAGTGGGCCCTTGCACTATGTAGGTAGACTACTGGGCCCATGGATTATGTAGGTTTACTAGCAGGCACTTGGACTATCTAGGTTAACTAGCAGGCACTTGGACTATGTTGTTTCCCTAGGGGGCATTTGGACTATTTAGGTTACCATCAGGAACTTGGACTATGTAGGTTACCTAGCGGGCACTTGGACTATGTACGTCCCCTAGTGGGCACTTGGACTATCTAGGTTAACTAACGGGCACTTGGACTATGTAGGTTGCCTATCGGGCACTTGGACTATGTAGGTTTCCTAGCGGGCACTTGGATTATGTAGGTTTCCTATCGGGCACTTGGACTATGTAGGTTAACTAGCGGGCACTTGGACTGTCTAGGTACCCTAGCGGGCACTTGGACTATCTAAGTTAACGAACGGGCACTTGGACTATGTAGGTAACCTAGCGGGCACTTGGACTGTCTAGGTTACCTAGCGGGCACTTGGAGTATGTAGGTTAACTAGCGGGCATTTGGACTATGTAGTTTACCTAGCAGGCACTTGGACTATGTAGGTTAACTAGCAGACACTTGGACTATCTAGGTTACCTAGAGGGCACTGGGACTATGTACGTTTCCTAGCAGGCACTTGGGCTATCTACGTTACCTAGCGGGCACTTGGACTATGTAGGTTAACAAAGGGGCACTTGGACTGTCTAGGTTACCTAGCGGGCACTTTGACTATCTAGGTTAACCAACGGGCACTTGGACTATGTAGGTTACCTAGCGGGCACTTGCACTATGTAGGATCCCTATCGGATATTTGGACTTCTTAGGTTAACTAGCGGGCACTTGGACTCTCTAGGTTAACTAGCGGGCACTTGGACTATCTAGGTCAACTAGCGGGTCCTTGTACTATGTAGGTTAACTAGCGGGCACTTGGACTATATAGGTTAACTAGCGGACTTTGGACTATGTATGTTAACTAGCGGGCCCTTGGACTATGTAGGTTAACTAGCGGGCACTTGGACTATCTAGGTTAACTAACGGGCACTTGGACTATGTAGTTTCCCTAGCGGGCATTTGGATTATTTAGGTTACCTAGTGGGCACATGGACTATGTAGGTTTCCTAGCGGGCACTTGGACTATGTAGGTTAACTAGAAGGCACTTGGACTATCAAGGTTACCAGCGGGCCCTTGGACTATGTAGGTTACCAGCGGGCACTTGGACTATCTAGGTTAACGAACGTGCACTTGGACTATGTAGGTAACCTAGCATTCACTTGGACTGTCTAGGTTACCTAGCGGGCACTTGGCCTATCTATGTTAAAGAACGGGCAATTGGACTATGTAGGTTAACTAGTGGACACTTCGACTATCTAGGTTAGCTAATGGGCAATTTTACTATCTAGGTTACCTAGCGGGCACTTGGCCTATCTAGGTTAACGAACGGGCGCTTGGACTATGTAGGTTAACTAGCGGACACTTCGACTATCTAGGTTAGCTAACGGGCAATTGGACTATCTAGGTTACCTAGCGGGCAATTGGACTATGTAGGTTCCCTAGCGGGCACTTGGACTATATAGGTTACCTAGCAGGCACTTTGACTATCTAGGTTAACTAACGGGCACTTGGACTATGTAGGTTGCCTAGCGAGCACTTGGACTATGTAGGTTCCCAGCGGGCACTTGGACTATGTAGGTTCCCTATCGGGTACTTGGACTGTCTAGGTTAACTAGCGGGCAATTGGACTGTCTAGGTTACCTAGTGGGCACTTAGTCTATGTAGTTTACCTAGCGAGCACTTGGACTATGTAGGTTCCCTGGCGGGCACTTGGACTATGCAGGTTCCCTATCGGGTACTTGGACTGTCTAGGTTAACTAGCGGGCATTGGACAGTCCAGGTTACATAGTGGGCACTTGGACTATGTAGTTTACCTAGCAGGCACTTGGACTATGTAGGTTAACTAGCGGGCACTTGGACTATATAGGTTACCTAGAGGGCATTTGGACTATGTACGTTTCCTAGCGGGCACTTGGGCTATCTACGTTACCTAGCGGGCACTTGGACTATGTAGGTTAACGAACAAACACTTGGACTATGTAGGTAACCTAATGGTCACTTGGACTGTCTAGGTTACATAGCAGGGACTTGGACTATGTAGGTTAACTAGCGGGTACTTGGACTATGTAGGATCCCTATCGGACATTTGTACTACTTAGGTTATCTAGCGGGTACTTTGACTATCTAGGTTAACTAGCGGGCACTTGGACTATCTAGGTCAACTAGCGGGCCCTTGTACTATGTAGGTTAACTAGCGGGCACTTGGACTATCTAGGTTAACTAACGGACCTTGGACAATGTAGGTTAACTAGCGGGCCCTTGGACTATGTATGTCCCTAGTGGGCACTTGGACTATCTAGGTTAACTAACGGGCACTAGGACTATCTAGGTTAACTAGCGGGCACTTGGACTATGTAGGTTAACTAGCGGACACTTCGACTATCTAGGATAGCTAACGGGCAATTGGACTATCTTGGTTACCTAGCGGGCCCTTGGACTATGTAGGTTCCCTAGCGGGCACTTGGACTGTCTAGGTTACCAAACAGGCACTTTGACTATCTAGGTTAACTAGCAGGCACGTGGACTATGTAGGTTAACTAGCGAGCACTTGGACTATGTAGGTTCCCTAGCGGGCACTTGGACTATGTAGGTTCCCTATCGGGTACTTGGACTGTCTAGGTTAACTAGCTGGCAATTGGACTATCTAGGTTAACTAGTGGGCACTTGGACTATGTAGTTTTCCTAACAGGCACTTGGACTATGTAGGTTAACTAGCAGGCACTTGGGCTGTGTACGTTACCTAGCGGGCACTTGGACTATGTAGGTTAATGAACGGGCATTTAGACTATGTAGGTAACCTAATGGTCACTTGGACTGTCTAGGTTACCTATCGGGGACTTGGACTATGTAGGTTAACTAGCGGGCACTTGGACTATGTTCGTCCCCTAGTGGGCACTTGGACTATCTAGGTTAACTAACAGGCACTAGGACTATCTAGGTTAACTAGCGGGCACTTGGACTATTTAGGTTACCTAGCAGGCACTTGGATTATGAAGGATGCCTAGCGGGCACTTCGACTATCTAGGTTACCTAGCAGGCACGTGGACTATGTAGGTTAACTAGCGGATACTTGCACGATCTACGTTAACTAGCGGGCCCTTGCACTATGTAGGTTAACTAGCGGGCCCATGGATTATGTAGGTTTACTAGCAGGAACTTGGACTATCCAGGTTAACTAGCAGGCACTTGGACAATGTAGTTTCCCTAGCGGGCATTTGGACTATTTAGGTTACCATCAGGAACTTGGACTATGTAGGTTACCTAGCAGGCACTTGGACTATGTACGTCCCCTAGTGGGCACCTGGACTATCTAGGTTAACTAATGGGCACTTGGACTATGTAGATTGCCTAGCGGGCACTTGGACTATGTAGGTTCCCTAGCGGGCACTTGGATTATGTAGGTTCCCTATCGGGCACTTGGACTATGTAGGTTAACTAGCGGGCACTTGGACTGTCTAGGTATCCTAACGGGCACTTGGACTATCTAGGTTGACGAACGGGCACTTGGACTATGTAGGTAACCTAGCGGGCACTTGGACTGTGTAGGTTACCTAGCGGGCACTTTGACTATCTAGGTTAAATAGCAGGCCGTTGGATTATGTAGGTTAACTAGCGGGAACTTGGATTATCTAGGTTAAATAGCGTGTTCTTGGACTATGTATGTATGTTAACTAGCGGGCACTTGGACTATCTAGGTTAACTAGATGACCTTGGACTATGTAGGTTAACTAGCGGGCACGTGGACTATCTAGGTTAACTAGCGGGCACTTGCACTATGCAGGTTCCCTCGTGGGCACTTTGACTATGTAGGTTCCCTATCTGCACTTGGACTATCTAGGTTCCCTAACGGGCACTTGGAATATATAGGTTCCCTATCGGGCACTTGGACTATTCATGTTCCTCAGCGGGCACTTGGACTGTGTAGGTTCCCTATCGGGCATTGGACTATGTAGGTTAACTAGGGGTCCCTTGGACTATGTAGGTTAACTAGCGGGCACTTGGATTATCTAGGTTAATTAGCGGGAACTTGGACGATCTAGGTTAAATAGCGAGCACTTGGACTATCTAGGTTAACTATCGGGCACTTGGACTATCTAGATTAACTAGCGGGCCCTTGGACTATCTAGGTTAACTAGCAGGCACTTAGACAATCTAGGTTTACTAGCGGGCACTTGGACTATGTAGTTTCCCTAGCGGGCATTTGGATTACTTAGGTTACCTAGAGGGCACTTGGACTATGTAGGTTACCTAGCAGGCACTTGGACTATGTAGGTTCCCTAGCGGGCACTTGGACTATTTAGGTTACCTAGCAGGCACTTTGACTATCTAGGTTAACTAATGGGCACTTGGACTATGTAGGTTGCCTAGCGAGCACTTGGACTATGTAGGTTCCCTAGCGGTCTCTTGGACTATGTATGTTCCCTATCGGGTACTTGGACTGTCTATGTTAACTAGCCGGCAATTGGACCCTCTAGGTTACCTAGTGGGCACATGGACTATGTAGTTTACCTAATAGGCACTTGGACTATGTAGGTTAACTAGCGGGCACTTGGACTATCTAGGTTACCTAGAGGGCACTTGGACTATGTACGTTTCCTAGCGGGCACTTGGGCTATCTACGTTACCTAGCGGGCACTTGGACTATGTAGGTTAACGAATGGGCACTTGGACTGTCTAGGTTACCTAGTGGGCACTTTGACTATCTAGGTTAACGAACGGGCACTTGGAATATGTAGGTTAACTAGCGGGCACTTGGACTATGTAGGATCCTTATCGGATATTTTACTACTTAGGTTAACTAGCGGCCACTTGGACTATCTAAGTTAACTAGCGGGCACTTGGACTATCTAGGTCAACTAGCGGGCCCTTGGACTATGTAGGTTAACTAGCGGGCACTTGGATTATATAGGTTAACTAGCGGACCATGGACTATCTAGGTTAACTAGCGGGCACTTGGACTATGTACGTCCCCTATTGGGCACTTGGACTATCTAGGTTAACTAACGGGCACTTGAACTATGTAGTTTCCCTAGCGGGCATTTGGATTATTTAGGTTACCTAGTGGGCACTTGGACTATGTAGGTTACCTAGCGGGCACTTGGACTATGTAGGTTAACTAGAAGGCACTTGGACTATCAAGGTTACCCTTCGGGCCCTTGGACTATGTAGGTTACCAGCGGGCACTTGGACTATGTAGGTAACCAAGCAGGCACTTGGAATGTCTAGGTTACCTAGCGGGCACTTGGCCGATCTAGGTTAACGAACGGGCACTTGGACTATGTAGGTTAACTAGGGGACACTTCGACTATCTAGGGTAGCTAACGGGCAATTGGACTATCTTGGTTACCTAGCGGGCACTTGGACTATGTAGGTTCCCTAGCGGGCACTTGGACAATTTAGGTTACCAAACAGGCACTTTGACTATCTAGGTTAACTAACGGGCACTTGGACTATGTAGGTTGCCTAGCGAGCACTTGGACTATGTAGGTTCCCTATCGGGTACTTGGACTGTCTAGGTTAACTAGCTGGCAATTGGACTATCTAGGTTAACTACTGGGCACTTGGACTATGTAGTTTACCTAACATGCACTTGGACTATGTAGGTTAACTAGCAGGCACTTGGGCGATGTACGTTACCTAGCGGGCACTGGGACTATATAGGTTAACGAACGGGCATTTAGACTATGTAGGTAAAGTAATGGTCACTTGGACTGTCTAGGTTACCTATCGGGGACTTGGGCTATGTAGGTTAACTAGCGGGCACTTGGACTATGTTCGTCCCCTAGTGGGCACTTGGACTATCTAGGTTAACTAACAGGCACTAGGACTATCTAGGTTAACTAGCGGGCACTTGGACTATTTAGGTTACCTAGCAGGCACTTGGATTATGAAGGATGCCTAGCGGGCACTTCGACTATCTAGGTTACCTAGCAGGCACGTGGACTATGTAGGTTAACTAGCGGACACTTGCACGATCTACGTTAACTAGCGGGCCCTTGCACTATGTAGGTTAACTAGCGGCCCATGGATTATGTAGGTTTACTAGCAGGCACTTGGACTATCTAGGTTAACTAGCAGGCACTTGGACTATGTAGTTTCCCTAGCGGGCATTTGGCCTATTTAGGTTACCATCAGGAACTTGGACTATGTAGGTTACCTAGCAGGCACTTGGACTTTGTACGTCCCCTAGTGGGCACCTGGACTATCTAGGTTAACTAACGGGCACTTGGACTATGTAGATTGCCTAGCGGGCACTTGGACTATGTAGGTTCCCTAGCGGGCACTTGGATTATGTAGGTTCCCTATCGGGCACTTGGATTATGTAGGTTCCCTATCGGGCACTTGGACTATGTAGGTTAACTAGCGGGCACTTGGACTGTCTAGGTATCCTAGCGGGCACTTGGATTATCTAGGTTGACGAACGGGCACTTGGACTATGTAGGTAACCTAGCGGGCACTTGGACTGTGTAGGTTACCTAGCGGGCAATTGGACTATCTAGTTTAAATAGCAGGCCGTTGGATTATGTAGGTTAACTAGCGGGAACTTGGATTATCTAGGTTAAATAGCGGGTTCTTGGAATACGTATGTATGTTAACTAGCGGGCACTTGGACTATCTAGGTTAACTAGCTGACCTTGGACTATGTAGGTTAACTAGCGGGCACTTGGACTATCTAGGTTAACTAGCGGGCACTTGAACTATGCAGGTTCCCTCATGGGCACTTTGACTATGTAGGATCCCTATCTGCACTTGGAGTATCTAGCTTCCCTAACGGGCACTTGGAATATATACGTTCCCTATCGGGCACTTGGACTATGTAGGTTCCTCATCGGGCACTTGGACTGTGTAGGTTCCCTTTCGGGCATTGGACTATGTAGGTTAACTAGGGGGCCCTTGGACTATGTAGGTTAACTAGCGGGCACTTGGATTATCTAGGTTAACTAGCGGGAACTTGGACGATCTAGGTTAAATAGCGGGCACTTGGACTATCTAGGTTAACTAACGGGCACTTGGACTATCTAGATTAACTAGCGGGCCCTTGGACTATCTAGGTTAACTAGCAGGCACTTAGACTATCAAGGTTTACTAGCGGGCACTTGGATTATCTAGATTAACTAGCGGGCCCTTGGACTATCTAGGTTTACTAGCGGGCACTTGGACTTTCTGGTTAACTAGCGGGCACTTGGACTATGTAGTTTCCCTAGCGGGCATTTGGATTACTTAGGTTACCTAGAGGGCACTTGGACTATGTAGGTTACCTAGCAAGCACTTGGACTATGTAGGTTTCCTAGCGGGCACTTGGACTATTTAGGTTACCTAGCAGGCACTTTGACTATCTAGGTTAACTAATGGGCAATTGGACTATGTAGGTTGCCTAGCGAGCACTTGGACTATGTATGTTCCCTATCGGGTACTTGGACTGTCTAGATTAACTAGCCGGCAATTAGACTCTCTAGGTTACCTAGTGGGCACTTGGACTATGTAGTTTACCTAGCAGGCACTTGGACTATGTAGGTTAACTAGCGGGCACTTGGACTATCTAGGTTACCTAGAGGGCACTTGGACTATGTACGTTTCCTAGCGGGCATTTGGGCTATCTACGTTACCTAGCGGGCACTTGGACTATGTAGGTTAACGAACGGGCACTTGGACTGTCTAGGTTACCTAGCGGGCACTTTGACTATCTAGGTTAACGAGCGGGCACTTGGACTATGTAGGTTACCTAGCGGGCACTTGCACTATGTAGGATCCCTATCGGATATTTGGACTTCTTAGGTTAACTAGCAGGCACTTGGACTCTCTAGGTTAACTAGCGGGCACTTGGACTATCTAGGTCAACTAGAGGGCCCTTGTACTATGTAGGTTAACTAGCGGGCACTTGGACTATATAGGTTAACTAGCGGACTTTGGACTATATATGTTAACTAGCGGGCCCTTGGACTATGTAGGTTAACTAGCGGGCACTTGGACTATCTAGGTTTCCTAGCCGGCACTCGGACTATGTACATAACCTAGCGCGCACTTGAACTATCTAGGTTAACTAACGGGCACTTGGACTATGTAGTTTCCCTAGCGGGCATTTGGATTATTTAGGTTACCTAGTGGGCACTTGGACTATGTAGGTTTCCTAGCGGGCACTTGGACTATGTAGGTTAACTAGAAGGCACTTGGACTATCAAGGTTACCAGCGGGCCCTTGGACTATGTAGGTTACCAGCGGGCACTTGGACTATCTAGGTTAACGAACGTGCACTTGGACTATGTAGGTAACCTAGCATTCACTTGGACTGTCTAGGTTACCTAGCAGGCACTTGGCCTATCTTTGTAAAAGAACGGGCAATTGGACTATGTAGGTTAACTAGTGGACACTTCGACTATCTAGGTTAGCTAATGGGCAATTTTACTATCTAGGTTACCTAGCGGGCACTTGGCCTATCTAGGTTAACGAACGGGCGCTTGGACTATGTAGGTTAACTAGCGGACACTTCGACTATCTAGGTTAGCTAACGGGCGATTGGACTATCTAGGTTACCTAGCGGGCACTTGGACTATGTAGGTTCCCTAGTGGGCACTTGGACTATATAGGTTACCTAGCAGGCACTTTGACTATCTAGGTTAACTAACGGGCACTTGGACTATGTAGGTTGCCTAGCGAGCACTTGGACTATGTAGGTTCCCAGCGGGCACTTGGACTATGTAGGTTCCCTATCGGGTACTTGGACTGTCTAGGTTAACTAGCGGGCAATTGGACTGTCTAGGTTACCTAGTGGGCACTTAGTCTATGTAGTTTACCTAGCGAGCACTTGGACTATGTAGGTTCCCTAGCGGGCACTTGGACTATGCAGGTTCCCTATCGGGTACTTGGACTGTCTAGGTTAACTAGCGGGCATTGGACAGTCCAGGTTACATAGTGGGCACTTGGACTATGTAGTTTACCTAGCAGGCACTTGGACTATGTAGGTTAACTAGCGGGCACTTGGACTATCTAGGTTACCTAGAGGGCATTTGGACTATGTACGTTTCCTAGCGGGCACTTGGGCTATCTACGTTACCTAGCGGGCACTTGGACTATGTAGGTTAACGAACAAACACTTGGACTATGTAGGTAACCTAATGGTCACTTGGACTATCTAGGTTACATAGCAAGGACTTGGACTATGTAGGTTAACTAGCGGGTACTTGGACTATGTAGGATCCCTATCGGACATTTGTACTACTTAGGTTATCTAGCGGGTACTTTGACTATCTAGGTTAACTAGCGGGCACTTGGACTATCTAGGTCAACTAGCGGGCCCTTGTACTATGTAGGTTAACTAGCGGGCACTTGGACTATCTAGGTTAACTAACGGACCTTGGACTATGTAGGTTAACTAGCGGGCCCTTGGACTATGTATGTCCCTAGTGGGCACTTGGACTATCTAGGTTAACTAACGGGCACTAGGACTATCTAGGTTAACTAGCGGGCACTTGGACTATGTAGGTTAACTAGCGGACACTTCGACTATCTAGGATAGCTAACGGGCAATTGGACTATCTTGGTTACCTAGCGGGCACTTGGACTATGTAGGTTCCCTAGCGGGAACTTGGACAATTTAGGTTACCAAACAGGCACTTTGACAATCTAGGTTAACTAACGGGCACCTGGACTATGTACGTTCCCTAGCGGGCACTTGGGATATCTACGTTACCTAGCGGGCACTTGGACTATGTAGGTTAACGAACGGGCACTTGGACTATGTAGGTAACCTAATGGTCACTTGGATTGTCTAGGTTACCTAGCGGGGACTTGGACTATGTAGGTTAACTAGCGGGCACTTGGACTATGTAGGATCCCTATCGGACATTTGTACTACTTAGGTTATCTAGCGGGTACTTTGACTATCTAGGTTAACTAGCGGGCACTTGGACTATCTAGGTCAACTAGCGGGCCCTTGTACTATGTAGGTTAACTAGCGGGCACTTGGACTATCTAGGTTAACTAACGGACCTTGGACTATGTAGGTTAACTAGCGGGCCCTTGGACTATGTATGTCCCTAGTGGGCACTTGGACAATTTAGGTTACCAAACAGGCACTTTGACTATCTAGGTTAACTAACGGGCACCTGGACTATGTACGTTCCCTAGCGGGCACTTGGGATATCTACGTTACCTAGCGGGCACTTGGACTATGTAGGTTAACGAACGGGCACTTGGACTATGTAGGTAACCTAATGGTCACTTGGATTGTCTAGGTTACCTAGCGGGGACTTGGACTATGTAGGTTAACTAGCGGGCACTTGGACTATGTAGGATCCCTATCGGACATTTGTACTACTTAGGTTAACTAGCGGGCACTTTGAATATCTAGGTTAACTAGCGGGCACTTGGATTATCTAGGTCAACTAGCAGGCCCTTGTACTATGTAGGTTAACTAGCGGGCACTTGGACTATCTAGGTTAACTAATGGACCTTGGACTATGTAAGTTAACTAGCGGGCACTTGGACTATGTTCGTCCCCTAGTGGGCACTTGGACTATCTAGGTTAACTAGCGGGCACTTGGACTATCTAGGTTACCTAGCAGGCACTTGGATTATGAAGGATGCCTAGCGGGCACTTCGACTATCTCGGTTACCTAGCAGGCACGTGGACTATGTAGGTTAACTAGCGGACACTTGCACGTTCTAGGTTAACTAGTGGGCCCTTGCACTATGTAGGTAGACTACTGGGCCCATGGATTATGTAGGTTTACTAGCAGGCACTTGGACTATCTAGGTTAACTAGCAGGCACTTGGACTATGTTGTTTCCCTAGGGGGCATTTGGACTATTTAGGTTACCATCAGGAACTTGGACTATGTAGGTTACCTAGCGGGCACTTGGACTATGTACGTCCCCTAGTGGGCACTTGGACTATCTAGGTTAACTAACGGGCACTTGGACTATGTAGGTTGCCTATCGGGCACTTGGACTATGTAGGTTTCCTAGCGGGCACTTGGATTATGTAGGTTTCCTATCGGGCACTTGGACTATGTAGGTTAACTAGAGGGCACTTGGACTGTCTAGGTACCCTAGCGGGCACTTGGACTATCTAAGTTAACGAACGGGCACTTGGACTATGTAGGTAACATAGCGGGCACTTGGACTGTCTAGGTTACCTAGCGGGCACTTGGAGTATGTAGGTTAACTAGCGGGCATTTGGACTATGTAGTTTACCTAGCAGGCACTTGGACTATGTAGGTTAACTAGCAGACACTTGGACTATCTAGGTTACCTAGAGGGCACTGGGACTATGTACGTTTCCTAGCAGGCACTTGGGCTATCTACGTTACCTAGCGGGCACTTGGACTATGTAGGTTAACAAAGGGGCACTTGGACTGTCTAGGTTACCTAGCGGGCACTTTGACTATCTAGGTTAACAAACGGGCACTTGGACTATGTAGGTTACCTAGCGGGCACTTGCACTATGTAGGATCCCTATCGGATATTTGGACTTCTTAGGTTAACTAGCGGGCACTTGGACTCTCTAGGTTAACTAGCGGGCACTTGGACTATCTAGGTCAAATAGCGGGTCCTTGTACTATGTAGGTTAACTAGCGGGCACTTGGACTATATAGGTTAACTAGCGGACTTTGGACTATGTATGTTAACTAGCGGGCCCTTGGACTATGTAGGTTAACTAGCGGGCACTTGGACTATCTAGGTTTCCTAGCCGGCACTCGGACTATGTACATAACCTAGCGCGCACTTGGACTATCTAGGTTAACTAACGGGCACTTGGACTATGTAGTTTCCCTAGCGGGCATTTGGATTATTTAGGTTACCTAGTGGGCACATGGACTATGTAGGTTTCCTAGCGGGCACTTGGACTATGTAGGTTAACTAGAAGGCACTTGGACTATCAAGGTTACCAGCGGGCCCTTGGACTATGTAGGTTACCAGCGGGCACTTGGACTATCTAGGTTAACGAACGTGCACTTGGACTATGTAGGTAACCTAGCATTCACTTGGACTGTCTAGGTTACCTAGCGGGCACTTGGCTTATCTATGTTAAAGAACGGGCAATTGGACTATGTAGGTTAACTAGTGGACACTTCGACTATCTAGGTTAGCTAATGGGCAATTTTACTATCTAGGTTACCTAGCGGGCACTTGGCCTATCTAGGTTAACGAACGGGCGCTTGGACTATGTAGGTTAACTAGCGGACACTTCGACTATCTAGGTTAGCTAACGGGCAATTGGACTATCTAGGTTACCTAGCGGGCACTTGGACTATGTAGGTTCCCTAGCGGGCACTTGGACTATATAGGTTACCTAGCAGGCACTTTGACTATCTAGGTTAACTAACGGGCACTTGGACTATGTAGGTTGCCTAGCGAGCACTTGGACTATGTAGGTTCCCAGCGGGCATTTGGACTATGTAGGTTCCCTATCGGGTACTTGGACTGTCTAGGTTAACTAGCGGGCAATTGGACTGTCTAGGTTACCTAGTGGGCACTTAGTCTATGTAGTTTACCTAGCGAGCACTTGGACTATGTAGGTTCCCTAGCGGGCACTTGGACTATGCAGGTTCCCTATCGGGTACTTGGACTGTCTAGGTTAACTAGCGGGCATTGGACAGTCCAGGTTACATAGTGGGCACTTGGACTATGTAGTTTACCTAGCAGGCACTTGGACTATGTAGGTTAACTAGCGGGCACTTGGACTATCTAGGTTACCTAGAGGGCATTTGGACTATGTACGTTTCCTAGCGGGCACTTGGGCTATCTACGTTACATAGCGGGCACTTGGACTATGTAGGTTAACGAACAAACACTTGGACTATGTAGGTAACCTAATGGTCACTTGGACTGTCTAGGTTACATAGCAGGGACTTGGACTATGTAGGTTAACAAGCGGGTACTTGGACTATGTAGGATCCCTATCGGACATTTGTACTACTTAGGTTATCTAGCGGGTACTTTGACTATCTAGGTTAACTAGCGGGCACTTGGACTATCTAGGTCAACTAGCGGGCCCTTGTACTATGTAGGTTAACTAGCGGGCACTTGGACTGTCTAGGTACCCTAGCGGGCACTTGGCCTATCTATGTTAAAGAACGGGCAATTGGACTATGTAGGTTAACTAGTGGACACTTCGACTATCTAGGTTAGCTAATGGGCAATTTTACTATCTAGGTTACCTAGCGGGCACTTGGCCTATCTAGGTTAACGAACGGGCGCTTGGACTATGTAGGTTAACTAGCGGACACTTCGACTATCTAGGTTAGCTAACGGGCAATTGGACTATCTAGGTTACCTAGCGGGCACTTGGACTATGTAGGTTCCCTAGCGGGCACTTGGACTATATAGGTTACCTAGCAGGCACTTTGACTATCTAGGTTAACTAACGGGCACTTGGACTATGTAGGTTGCCTAGCGAGCACTTGGACTATGTAGGTTCCCAGCGGGCACTTGGACTATGTAGGTTCCCTATCGGGTACTTGGACTGTCTAGGTTAACTAGCGGGCAATTGGACTGTCTAGGTTACCTAGTGGGCACTTAGTCTATGTAGTTTACCTAGCGAGCACTTGGACTATGTAGGTTCCCTAGCGGGCACTTGGACTATGCAGGTTCCCTATCGGGTACTTGGACTGTCTAGGTTAACTAGCGGGCATTGGACAGTCCAGGTTACATAGTGGGCACTTGGACTATGTAGTTTACCTAGCAGGCACTTGGACTATGTAGGTTAACTAGCGGGCACTTGGACTATCTAGGTTACCTAGAGGGCATTTGGACTATGTACGTTTCCTAGCGGGCACTTGGGCTATCTACGTTACCTAGCGGGCACTTGGACTCTGTAGGTTAACGAACAAACACTTGGACTATGTAGGTAACCTAATGGTCACTTGGACTGTCTAGGTTACATAGCAAGGACTTGGACTATGTAGGTTAACTAGCGGGTACTTGGACTATGTAGGATCCCTATCGGACATTTGTACTACTTAGGTTATCTAGCGGGTACTTTGACTATCTAGGTTAACTAGCGGGCACTTGGACTATCTAGGTCAACTAGCGGGCCCTTGTACTATGTAGGTTAACTAGCGGGCACTTGGACTATCTAGGTTAACTAACGGACCTTGGACTATGTAGGTTAACTAGCGGGCCCTTGGACTATGTATGTCCCTAGTGGGCACTTGGACTATCTAGGTTAACTAACGGGCACTAGGACTATCTAGGTTAACTAGCGGGCACTTGGACTATGTAGGTTAACTAGCGGACACTTCGACTATCTAGGATAGCTAACGGGCAATTGGACTATCTTGGTTACCTAGCGGGCACTTGGACTATGTAGGTTCCCTAGCGGGAACTTGGACAATTTAGGTTACCAAACAGGCACTTTGACAATCTAGGTTAACTAACGTGCACCTGGACTATGTACGTTCCCTAGCGGGCACTTGGGATATCTACGTTACCTAGCGGGCACTTGGACTATGTAGGTTAACGAACGGGCACTTGGACTATGTAGGTAACCTAATGGTCACTTGGATTGTCTAGGTTACCTAGCGGGGACTTGGACTATGTAGGTTAACTAGCGGGCACTTGGACTATGTAGGATCCCTATCGGACATTTGTACTACTTAGGTTATCTAGCGGGTACTTTGACTATCTAGGTTAACTAGCGGGCACTTGGACTATCTAGGTCAACTAGCGGGCCCTTGTACTATGTAGGTTAACTAGCGGGCACTTGGACTGTCTAGGTACCCTAGCGGGCACTTGGCCTATCTATGTTAAAAAACGGGCATTTGGACTATGTAGGTTCCCTATCGGGTACTTGGACTGTCTAGGTTAACTAGCGGGCAATTGGACTGTCTAGGTTACCTAGTGGGCACTTAGTCTATGTAGTTTACCTAGCGAGCACTTGGACTATGTAGGTTCCCTAGCGGGCACTTGGACTATGCAGGTTCCCTATCGGGTACTTGGACTGTCTAGGTTAACTAGCGGGCATTGGACAGTCCAGGTTACATAGTGGGCACTTGGACTATGTAGTTTACCTAGCAGGCACTTGGACTATGTAGGTTAACTAGCGGGCACTTGGACTATCTAGGTTACCTAGAGGGCATTTGGACTATGTACGTTTCCTAGCGGGCACTTGGGCTATCTACGTTACATAGCGGGCACTTGGACTATGTAGGTTAACGAACAAACACTTGAACTATGTAGGTAACCTAATGGTCACTTGGACTGTCTAGGTTACATAGCAGGGACTTGGACTATGTAGGTTAACTAGCGGGTACTTGGACTATGTAGGATCCCTATCGGACATTTGTACTACTTAGGTTATCTAGCGGGTACTTTGACTATCTAGGTTAACTAGCGGGCACTTGGACTATCTAGGTCAACTAGCGGGCCCTTGTACTATGTAGGTTAACTAGCGGGCACTTGGACTGTCTAGGTACCCTAGCGGGCACTTGGCCTATCTATGTTAAAGAACGGGCAATTGGACTATGTAGGTTAACTAGTGGACACTTCGACTATCTAGGTTAGCTAATGGGCAATTTTACTATCTAGGTTACCTAGCGGGCACTTGGCCTATCTAGGTTAACGAACGGGCGCTTGGACTATGTAGGTTAACTAGCGGACACTTCGACTATCTAGGTTAGCTAACGGGCAATTGGACTATCTAGGTTACCTAGCGGGCACTTGGACTATGTAGGTTCCCTAGCGGGCACTTGGACTATATAGGTTACCTAGCAGGCACTTTGACTATCTAGGTTAACTAACGGGCACTTGGACTATGTAGGTTGCCTAGCGAGCACTTGGACTATGTAGGTTCCCAGCGGGCACTTGGACTATGTAGGTTCCCTATCGGGTACTTGGACTGTCTAGGTTAACTAGCGGGCAATTGGACTGTCTAGGTTACCTAGTGGGCACTTAGTCTATGTAGTTTACCTAGCGAGCACTTGGACTATGTAGGTTCCCTAGCGGGCACTTGGACTATGCAGGTTCCCTATCGGGTACTTGGACTGTCTAGGTTAACTAGCGGGCATTGGACAGTCCAGGTTACATAGTGGGCACTTGGACTATGTAGTTTACCTAGCAGGCACTTGGACTATGTAGGTTAACTAGCGGGCACTTGGACTATCTAGGTTACCTAGAGGGCATTTGGACTATGTACGTTTCCTAGCGGGCACTTGGGCTATCTACGTTACCTAGCGGGCACTTGGACTCTGTAGGTTAACGAACAAACACTTGGACTATGTAGGTAACCTAATGGTCACTTGGACTGTCTAGGTTACATAGCAAGGACTTGGACTATGTAGGTTAACTAGCGGGTACTTGGACTATGTAGGATCCCTATCGGACATTTGTACTACTTAGGTTATCTAGCGGGTACTTTGACTATCTAGGTTAACTAGCGGGCACTTGGACTATCTAGGTCAACTAGCGGGCCCTTGTACTATGTAGGTTAACTAGCGGGCACTTGGACTATCTAGGTTAACTAACGGACCTTGGACTATGTAGGTTAACTAGCGGGCCCTTGGACTATGTATGTCCCTAGTGGGCACTTGGACTATCTAGGTTAACTAACGGGCACTAGGACTATCTAGGTTAACTAGCGGGCACTTGGACTATGTAGGTTAACTAGCGGACACTTCGACTATCTAGGATAGCTAACGGGCAATTGGACTATCTTGGTTACCTAGCGGGCACTTGGACTATGTAGGTTCCCTAGCGGGAACTTGGACAATTTAGGTTACCAAACAGGCACTTTGACAATCTAGGTTAACTAACGTGCACCTGGACTATGTACGTTCCCTAGCGGGCACTTGGGATATCTACGTTACCTAGCGGGCACTTGGACTATGTAGGTTAACGAACGGGCACTTGGACTATGTAGGTAACCTAATGGTCACTTGGATTGTCTAGGTTACCTAGCGGGGACTTGGACTATGTAGGTTAACTAGCGGGCACTTGGACTATGTAGGATCCCTATCGGACATTTGTACTACTTAGGTTATCTAGCGGGTACTTTGACTATCTAGGTTAACTAGCGGGCACTTGGACTATCTAGGTCAACTAGCGGGCCCTTGTACTATGTAGGTTAACTAGCGGGCACTTGGACTATCTAGGTTAACTAACGGACCTTGGACTATGTAGGTTAACTAGCGGGCCCTTGGACTATGTATGTCCCTAGTGGGCACTTGGACAATTTAGGTTACCAAACAGGCACTTTGACTATCTAGGTTAACTAACGGGCACCTGGACTATGTACGTTCCCTAGCGGGCACTTGGGATATCTACGTTACCTAGCGGGCACTTGGACTATGTAGGTTAACGAACGGGCACTTGGACTATGTAGGTAACCTAATGGTCACTTGGATTGTCTAGGTTACCTAGCGGGGACTTGGACTATGTAGGTTAACTAGCGGGCACTTGGACTATGTAGGATCCCTATCGGACATTTGTACTACTTAGGTTAACTAGCGGGCACTTTGAATATCTAGGTTAACTAGCGGGCACTTGGATTATCTAGGTCAACTAGCAGGCCCTTGTACTATGTAGGTTAACTAGCGGGCACTTGGACTATCTAGGTTAACTAATGGACCTTGGACTATGTAAGTTAACTAGCGGGCACTTGGACTATGTTCGTCCCCTAGTGGGCACTTGGACTATCTAGGTTAACTAGCGGGCACTTGGACTATCTAGGTTACCTAGCAGGCACTTGGATTATGAAGGATGCCTAGCGGGCACTTCGACTATCTCGGTTACCTAGCAGGCACGTGGACTATGTAGGTTAACTAGCGGACACTTGCACGTTCTAGTTTAACTAGTGGGCCCTTGCACTATGTAGGTAGACTACTGGGCCCATGGATTATGTAGGTTTACTAGCAGGCACTTGGACTATCTAGGTTAACTAGCAGGCACTTGGACTATGTTGTTTCCCTAGGGGGCATTTGGACTATTTAGGTTACCATCAGGAACTTGGACTATGTAGGTTACCTAGCGGGCACTTGGACTATGTACGTCCCCTAGTGGGCACTTGGACTATCTAGGTTAACTAACGGGCACTTGGACTATGTAGGTTGCCTATCGGGCACTTGGACTATGTAGGTTTCCTAGCGGGCACTTGGATTATGTAGGTTTCCTATCGGGCACTTGGACTATGTAGGTTAACTAGCGGGCACTTGGACTGTCTAGGTACCCTAGCGGGCACTTGGACTATCTAAGTTAACGAACGGGCACTTGGACTATGTAGGTAACCTAGCGGGCACTTGGACTGTCTAGGTTACCTAGCGGGCACTTGGAGTATGTAGGTTAACTAGCGGGCATTTGGACTATGTAGTTTACCTAGCAGGCACTTGGACTATGTAGGTTAACTAGCAGACACTTGGACTATCTAGGTTACCTAGAGGGCACTGGGACTATGTACGTTTCCTAGCAGGCACTTGGGCTATCTACGTTACCTAGCGGGCACTTGGACTATGTAGGTTAACAAAGGGGCACTTGGACTGTCTAGGTTACCTAGCGGGCACTTTGACTATCTAGGTTAACCAACGGGCACTTGGACTATGTAGGTTACCTAGCGGGCACTTGCACTATGTAGGATCCCTATCGGATATTTGGACTTCTTAGGTTAACTAGCGGGCACTTGGACTCTCTAGGTTAACTAGCGGGCACTTGGACTATCTAGGTCAACTAGCGGGTCCTTGTACTATGTAGGTTAACTAGCGGGCACTTGGACTATATAGGTTAACTAGCGGACTTTGGACTATGTATGTTAACTAGCGGGCCCTTGGACTATGTAGGTTAACTAGCGGGCACTTGGACTATCTAGGTTAACTAACGGGCACTTGGACTATGTAGTTTCCCTAGCGGGCATTTGGATTATTTAGGTTACCTAGTGGGCACATGGACTATGTAGGTTTCCTAGCGGGCACTTGGACTATGTAGGTTAACTAGAAGGCACTTGGACTATCAAGGTTACCAGCGGGCCCTTGGACTATGTAGGTTACCAGCGGGCACTTGGACTATCTAGGTTAACGAACGTGCACTTGGACTATGTAGGTAACCTAGCATTCACTTGGACTGTCTAGGTTACCTAGCGGGCACTTGGCCTATCTATGTTAAAGAACGGGCAATTGGACTATGTAGGTTAACTAGTGGACACTTCGACTATCTAGGTTAGCTAATGGGCAATTTTACTATCTAGGTTACCTAGCGGGCACTTGGCCTATCTAGGTTAACGAACGGGCGCTTGGACTATGTAGGTTAACTAGCGGACACTTCGACTATCTAGGTTAGCTAACGGGCAATTGGACTATCTAGGTTACCTAGCGGGCAATTGGACTATGTAGGTTCCCTAGCGGGCACTTGGACTATATAGGTTACCTAGCAGGCACTTTGACTATCTAGGTTAACTAACGGGCACTTGGACTATGTAGGTTGCCTAGCGAGCACTTGGACTATGTAGGTTCCCAGCGGGCACTTGGACTATGTAGGTTCCCTATCGGGTACTTGGACTGTCTAGGTTAACTAGCGGGCAATTGGACTGTCTAGGTTACCTAGTGGGCACTTAGTCTATGTAGTTTACCTAGCGAGCACTTGGACTATGTAGGTTCCCTGGCGGGCACTTGGACTATGCAGGTTCCCTATCGGGTACTTGGACTGTCTAGGTTAACTAGCGGGCATTGGACAGTCCAGGTTACATAGTGGGCACTTGGACTATGTAGTTTACCTAGCAGGCACTTGGACTATGTAGGTTAACTAGCGGGCACTTGGACTATATAGGTTACCTAGAGGGCATTTGGACTATGTACGTTTCCTAGCGGGCACTTGGGCTATCTACGTTACCTAGCGGGCACTTGGACTATGTAGGTTAACGAACAAACACTTGGACTATGTAGGTAACCTAATGGTCACTTGGACTGTCTAGGTTACATAGCAGGGACTTGGACTATGTAGGTTAACTAGCGGGTACTTGGACTATGTAGGATCCCTATCGGACATTTGTACTACTTAGGTTATCTAGCGGGTACTTTGACTATCTAGGTTAACTAGCGGGCACTTGGACTATCTAGGTCAACTAGCGGGCCCTTGTACTATGTAGGTTAACTAGCGGGCACTTGGACTATCTAGGTTAACTAACGGACCTTGGACAATGTAGGTTAACTAGCGGGCCCTTGGACTATGTATGTCCCTAGTGGGCACTTGGACTATCTAGGTTAACTAACGGGCACTAGGACTATCTAGGTTAACTAGCGGGCACTTGGACTATGTAGGTTAACTAGCGGACACTTCGACTATCTAGGATAGCTAACGGGCAATTGGACTATCTTGGTTACCTAGCGGGCCCTTGGACTATGTAGGTTCCCTAGCGGGCACTTGGACTGTCTAGGTTACCAAACAGGCACTTTGACTATCTAGGTTAACTAGCAGGCACGTGGACTATGTAGGTTAACTAGCGAGCACTTGGACTATGTAGGTTCCCTAGCGGGCACTTGGACTATGTAGGTTCCCTATCGGGTACTTGGACTGTCTAGGTTAACTAGCTGGCAATTGGACTATCTAGGTTAACTAGTGGGCACTTGGACTATGTAGTTTACCTAACAGGCACTTGGACTATGTAGGTTAACTAGCAGGCACTTGGGCTGTGTACGTTACCTAGCGGGCACTTGGACTATGTAGGTTAATGAACGGGCATTTAGACTATGTAGGTAACCTAATGGTCACTTGGACTGTCTAGGTTACCTATCGGGGACTTGGACTATGTAGGTTAACTAGCGGGCACTTGGACTATGTTCGTCCCCTAGTGGGCACTTGGACTATCTAGGTTAACTAACAGGCACTAGGACTATCTAGGTTAACTAGCGGGCACTTGGACTATTTAGGTTACCTAGCAGGCACTTGGATTATGAAGGATGCCTAGCGGGCACTTCGACTATCTAGGTTACCTAGCAGGCACGTGGACTATGTAGGTTAACTAGCGGATACTTGCACGATCTACGTTAACTAGCGGGCCCTTGCACTATGTAGGTTAACTAGCGGGCCCATGGATTATGTAGGTTTACTAGCAGGAACTTGGACTATCTAGGTTAACTAGCAGGCACTTGGACAATGTAGTTTCCCTAGCGGGCATTTGGACTATTTAGGTTACCATCAGGAACTTGGACTATGTAGGTTACCTAGCAGGCACTTGGACTATGTACGTCCCCTAGTGGGCACCTGGACTATCTAGGTTAACTAATGGGCACTTGGACTATGTAGATTGCCTAGCGGGCACTTGGACTATGTAGGTTCCCTAGCGGGCACTTGGATTATGTAGGTTCCCTATCGGGCACTTGGACTATGTAGGTTAACTAGCGGGCACTTGGACTGTCTAGGTATCCTAACGGGCACTTGGACTATCTAGGTTGACGAACGGGCACTTGGACTATGTAGGTAACCTAGCGGGCACTTGGACTGTGTAGGTTACCTAGCGGGCACTTTGACTATCTAGGTTAAATAGCAGGCCGTTGGATTATGTAGGTTAACTAGCGGGAACTTGGATTATCTAGGTTAAATAGCGTGTTCTTGGACTATGTATGTATGTTAACTAGCGGGCACTTGGACTATCTAGGTTAACCAAATGACCTTGGACTATGTAGGTTAACTAGCGGGCACGTGGACTATCTAGGTTAACTAGCGGGCACTTGCACTATGCAGGTTCCCTCGTGGGCACTTTGACTATGTAGGTTCCCTATCTGCACTTGGACTATCTAGGTTCCCTAACGGGCACTTGGAATATATAGGTTCCCTATCGGGCACTTGGACTATTCATGTTCCTCAGCGGGCACTTGGACTGTGTAGGTTCCCTATCGGGCATTGGACTATGTAGGTTAACTAGGGGGCCCTTGGACTATGTAGGTTAACTAGCGGGCACTTGGATTATCTAGGTTAATTAGCGGGAACTTGGACGATCTAGGTTAAATAGCGAGCACTTGGACTATCTAGGTTAACTATCGGGCACTTGGACTATCTAGATTAACTAGCGGGCCCTTGGACTATCTAGGTTAACTAGCAGGCACTTAGACAATCTAGGTTTACTAGCGGGCACTTGGACTATGTAGTTTCCCTAGCGGGCATTTGGATTACTTAGGTTACCTAGAGGGCACTTGGACTATGTAGGTTACCTAGCAGGCACTTGGACTATGTAGGTTCCCTAGCGGGCACTTGGACTATTTAGGTTACCTAGCAGGCACTTTGACTATCTAGGTTAACTAATGGGCACTTGGACTATGTAGGTTGCCTAGCGAGCACTTGGACTATGTAGGTTCCCTAGCGGTCTCTTGGACTATGTATGTTCCCTATCGGGTACTTGGACTGTCTATGTTAACTAGCCGGCAATTGGACCCTCTAGGTTACCTAGTGGGCACATGGACTATGTAGTTTACCTAATAGGCACTTGGACTATGTAGGTTAACTAGCGGGCACTTGGACTATCTAGGTTACCTAGAGGGCACTTGGACTATGTACGTTTCCTAGCGGGCACTTGGGCTATCTACGTTACCTAGCGGGCACTTGGACTATGTAGGTTAACGAATGGGCACTTGGACTGTCTAGGTTACCTAGTGGGCACTTTGACTATCTAGGTTAACGAACGGGCACTTGGAATATGTAGGTTAACTAGCGGGCACTTGGACTATGTAGGATCCTTATCGGATATTTTACTACTTAGGTTAACTAGCGGCCACTTGGACTATCTAAGTTAACTAGCGGGCACTTGGACTATCTAGGTCAACTAGCGGGCCCTTGGACTATGTAGGTTAACTAGCGGGCACTTGGATTATATAGGTTAACTAGCGGACCATGGACTATCTAGGTTAACTAGCGGGCACTTGGACTATGTACGTCCCCTATTGGGCACTTGGACTATCTAGGTTAACTAACGGGCACTTGAACTATGTAGTTTCCCTAGCGGGCATTTGGATTATTTAGGTTACCTAGTGGGCACTTGGACTATGTAGGTTACCTAGCGGGCACTTGGACTATGTAGGTTAACTAGAAGGCACTTGGACTATCAAGGTTACCCTTCGGGCCCTTGGACTATGTAGGTTACCAGCGGGCACTTGGACTATGTAGGTAACCAAGCAGGCACTTGGAATGTCTAGGTTACCTAGCGGGCACTTGGCCGATCTAGGTTAACGAACGGGCACTTGGACTATGTAGGTTAACTAGGGGACACTTCGACTATCTAGGGTAGCTAACGGGCAATTGGACTATCTTGGTTACCTAGCGGGCACTTGGACTATGTAGGTTCCCTAGCGGGCACTTGGACAATTTAGGTTACCAAACAGGCACTTTGACTATCTAGGTTAACTAACGGGCACTTGGACTATGTAGGTTGCCTAGCGAGCACTTGGACTATGTAGGTTCCCTATCGGGTACTTGGACTGTCTAGGTTAACTAGCTGGCAATTGGACTATCTAGGTTAACTACTGGGCACTTGGACTATGTAGTTTACCTAACATGCACTTGGACTATGTAGGTTAACTAGCAGGCACTTGGGCGATGTACGTTACCTAGCGGGCACTGGGACTATATAGGTTAACGAACGGGCATTTAGACTATGTAGGTAAAGTAATGGTCACTTGGACTGTCTAGGTTACCTATCGGGGACTTGGGCTATGTAGGTTAACTAGCGGGCACTTGGACTATGTTCGTCCCCTAGTGGGCACTTGGACTATCTAGGTTAACTAACAGGCACTAGGACTATCTAGGTTAACTAGCGGGCACTTGGACTATTTAGGTTACCTAGCAGGCACTTGGATTATGAAGGATGCCTAGCGGGCACTTCGACTATCTAGGTTACCTAGCAGGCACGTGGACTATGTAGGTTAACTAGCGGACACTTGCACGATCTACGTTAACTAGCGGGCCCTTGCACTATGTAGGTTAACTAGCGGCCCATGGATTATGTAGGTTTACTAGCAGGCACTTGGACTATCTAGGTTAACTAGCAGGCACTTGGACTATGTAGTTTCCCTAGCGGGCATTTGGCCTATTTAGGTTACCATCAGGAACTTGGACTATGTAGGTTACCTAGCAGGCACTTGGACTTTGTACGTCCCCTAGTGGGCACCTGGACTATCTAGGTTAACTAACGGGCACTTGGACTATGTAGATTGCCTAGCGGGCACTTGGACTATGTAGGTTCCCTAGCGGGCACTTGGATTATGTAGGTTCCCTATCGGGCACTTGGATTATGTAGGTTCCCTATCGGGCACTTGGACTATGTAGGTTAACTAGCGGGCACTTGGACTGTCTAGGTATCCTAGCGGGCACTTGGATTATCTAGGTTGACGAACGGGCACTTGGACTATGTAGGTAACCTAGCGGGCACTTGGACTGTGTAGGTTACCTAGCGGGCAATTGGACTATCTAGTTTAAATAGCAGGCCGTTGGATTATGTAGGTTAACTAGCGGGAACTTGGATTATCTAGGTTAAATAGCGGGTTCTTGGAATACGTATGTATGTTAACTAGCGGGCACTTGGACTATCTAGGTTAACTAGCTGACCTTGGACTATGTAGGTTAACTAGCGGGCACTTGGACTATCTAGGTTAACTAGCGGGCACTTGAACTATGCAGGTTCCCTCATGGGCACTTTGACTATGTAGGATCCCTATCTGCACTTGGAGTATCTAGCTTCCCTAACGGGCACTTGGAATATATACGTTCCCTATCGGGCACTTGGACTATGTAGGTTCCTCATCGGGCACTTGGACTGTGTAGGTTCCCTTTCGGGCATTGGACTATGTAGGTTAACTAGGGGGCCCTTGGACTATGTAGGTTAACTAGCGGGCACTTGGATTATCTAGGTTAACTAGCGGGAACTTGGACGATCTAGGTTAACTAGCAGGCACTTAGACTATCAAGGTTTACTAGCGGGCACTTGGATTATCTAGATTAACTAGCGGGCCCTTGGACTATCTAGGTTAACTAGCAGGCACTTAGACTATCAAGGTTTACTAGCGGGCACTTGGATTATCTAGATTAACTAGCGGGCCCTTGGACTATCTAGGTTTACTAGCGGGCACTTGGACTTTCTGGTTAACTAGCGGGCACTTGGACTATGTAGTTTCCCTAGCGGGCATTTGGATTACTTAGGTTACCTAGAGGGCACTTGGACTATGTAGGTTACCTAGCAAGCACTTGGACTATGTAGGTTTCCTAGCGGGCACTTGGACTATTTAGGTTACCTAGCAGGCACTTTGACTATCTAGGTTAACTAATGGGCAATTGGACTATGTAGGTTGCCTAGCGAGCACTTGGACTATGTATGTTCCCTATCGGGTACTTGGACTGTCTAGATTAACTAGCCGGCAATTAGACTCTCTAGGTTACCTAGTGGGCACTTGGACTATGTAGTTTACCTAGCAGGCACTTGGACTATGTAGGTTAACTAGCGGGCACTTGGACTATCTAGGTTACCTAGAGGGCACTTGGACTATGTACGTTTCCTAGCGGGCATTTGGGCTATCTACGTTACCTAGCGGGCACTTGGACTATGTAGGTTAACGAACGGGCACTTGGACTGTCTAGGTTACCTAGCGGGCACTTTGACTATCTAGGTTAACGAGCGGGCACTTGGACTATGTAGGTTACCTAGCGGGCACTTGCACTATGTAGGATCCCTATCGGATATTTGGACTTCTTAGGTTAACTAGCAGGCACTTGGACTCTCTAGGTTAACTAGCGGGCACTTGGACTATCTAGGTCAACTAGAGGGCCCTTGTACTATGTAGGTTAACTAGCGGGCACTTGGACTATATAGGTTAACTAGCGGACTTTGGACTATATATGTTAACTAGCGGGCCCTTGGACTATGTAGGTTAACTAGCGGGCACTTGGACTATCTAGGTTTCCTAGCCGGCACTCGGACTATGTACATAACCTAGCGCGCACTTGAACTATCTAGGTTAACTAACGGGCACTTGGACTATGTAGTTTCCCTAGCGGGCATTTGGATTATTTAGGTTACCTAGTGGGCACTTGGACTATGTAGGTTTCCTAGCGGGCACTTGGACTATGTAGGTTAACTAGAAGGCACTTGGACTATCAAGGTTACCAGCGGGCCCTTGGACTATGTAGGTTACCAGCGGGCACTTGGACTATCTAGGTTAACGAACGTGCACTTGGACTATGTAGGTAACCTAGCATTCACTTGGACTGTCTAGGTTACCTAGCGGGCACTTGGCCTATCTTTGTAAAAGAACGGGCAATTGGACTATGTAGGTTAACTAGTGGACACTTCGACTATCTAGGTTAGCTAATGGGCAATTTTACTATCTAGGTTACCTAGCGGGCACTTGGCCTATCTAGGTTAACGAAAGGGCGCTTGGACTATGTAGGTTAACTAACGGACACTTCGACTATCTAGGTTAGCTAACGGGCAATTGGACTATCTAGGTTACCTAGCGGGCACTTGGACTATGTAGGTTCCCTAGTGGGCACTTGGACTATATAGGTTACCTAGCAGGCACTTTGACTATCTAGGTTAGCTAACGGGCACTTGGACTATGTAGGTTGCCTAGCAAGCACTTGGACTATGTAGGTTCCCAGCGGGCACTTGGACTATGTAGGTTCCCTATCGGGTACTTGGACTGTCTAGGTTAACTAGCGGGCAATTGGACTGTCTAGGTTACCTAGTGGGCACTTAGTCTATGTAGTTTACCTAGCGAGCACTTGGAATATGTAGGTTCCCTAGCGGGCACTTGGACTATGTAGGTTCCCTATCGGGTACTTGGACTGTCTAGGTTAACTAGCGGGCATTGGACAGTCCAGGTTACATAGTGGGCACTTGGACTATGTAGTTTACCTAGCAGGCACTTGGACTATGTAGGTTAACAAGCGTGCACTTGGACTATCTAGGTTACCTAGAGGGCATTTGGACTATGTACGTTTCCTAGCGGGCACTTGGGCTATCTACGTTACCTAGCGGGCACTTGGACTATGTAGGTTAACGAACAAACACTTGGACTATGTAGGTAACCTAATGGTCACTTGGACTGTCTAGGTTACCTAGCAGGGACTTGGACTATGTAGGTTAACTAGCGGGTACTTGGACTATGTAGGATCCCTATCGGACATTTGTACTACCTAGGTTATCTAGCGGGTACTTTGACTATCTAGGTTAACTAGCGGGCACTTGGACTACCTAGGTCAACTAGCGGGCCCTTGTACTATGTAGGTTAACTAGCGGGCACTTGGACTATCTAGGTTAACTAACGGACCTTGGACTATGTAGGTTAACTAGCGGGCCCTTGGACTATGTATGTCCCTAGTGGGCACTTGGACTATCTAGGTTAACTAACGGGCACTAGGACTATCTAGGTTTACTAGCGAGCACTTGGACTATGTAGGTTCCCTAGCGGGCACTTGGACTATGTAGGTTCCCTATCGGGTACTTGGACTGTCTAGGTTAACTAGCTGGCAATTGGACTATCTAGGTTAACTAGTGGGCACTTGGACTATGTAGTTTACCTAACAGGCACTTGGACTATGTAGGTTAACTAGCAGGCACTTGGGCTGTGTACGTTACCTAGCGGGCACTTGGACTATGTAGGTTAATGAACGGGCATTTAGACTATGTAGGTAACCTAATGGTCACTTGGACTGTCTAGGTTACCTATCGGGACCTTGGACTATGTAGGTTAACTAGTGGGCACTTGGACTATGTTCGTCCCCTAGTGGGCACTTGGACTATCTAGGTTAACTAACAGGCACTAGGACTATCTAGGTTAACTAGCGGGCACTTGGATTATTTAGGTTACCTAGCAGGCACTTGGATTATGAAGGATGCCTAGCGGGCACTTCGACTATCTAGGTTACCTAGCAGGCACGTGGACTATGTAGGTTAACTAGCGGGCCCTTGCACTATGTAGGTTAACTAGCGGGCCCTTGCACTATGTAGGTTAACTAGCGGGCCCATGGATTATGTAGGTTTACTAGCAGGCACTTGGACTATCTAGGTTAACTAGCAGGCACTTGGACTATGTAGTTTCCCTAGCGGGCATTTGGACTATTTAGGTTACCATCAGGAACTTGAACTATGTAGGTTACCTAGCAGGCACTTGGACTATGTACGTCCCCTAGTGGGCACCTGGACTATCTAGGTTAACTAACGGGCACTTGGACTATGTAGATTGCCTAGCGGGCACTTGGACTATGTAGGTTCCCAAGCGGGCACTTGGATTATGTAGGTTCCCTATCGGGCACTTGGACTATGTAGGTTAACTAGCGGGCACTTGGACTGTCTAGGTATCCTAGCGGGCACTTGGACTATCTAGGTTGACGAACGGGCACTTGGACTATGTAGGTAACCTAGCGGGCACTTGGACTGTGTAGGTTACTTAGCGGGCACTTTGACTATCTAGGTTAAATAGCAGGCCGTTGGATTATGTAGGTTAACTAGCGGGAACTTGGATTATCTAGGTTAAATAGCGGGTTCTTGGACTATGTATGTATGTTAACTAACGGGCACTTGGACTATCTAGGTTAACTAGATGACCTTGGACTATGTAGGTTAACTAGCAGGCACTTGGACTATCTAGGTTAACTAGCGGGCACTTGCACTATGCAGGTTCCCTCGTGGGCACTTTGACTATGTAGGTTCCCTATCTGCACTTGGACTATCTAGGTTCCCTAACGGGCACTTGGAATATATAGGTTCCCTATCGGGCACTTGGACTATTTAGGTTCCTCAGCGGGCACTTGGACTGTGTAGGTTCCCTATCGGGCATTGGACTATGTAGGTTAACTAGGGGGCCCTTGGACTATGTAGGTTAACTAGCGGGCACTTGGATTATCTAGGTTAACTAGCGGGAAGTTGGACGATCTAGGTTAAATAGCGAGCACTCGGACTATCTAGGTTAACTATCGGGCACTTGGACTATCTAGATTAACTAGCGGGCCCTTGGACTATCTAGGTTAACTAGCAGGCACTTACACTATCTAGGTTTACTAGCGGGCACTTGGACTATGTAGGTTAATGAACGGGCATTTATGGTCATATGGCCTGTCTAGGTTACCTTTCGGGACCTTGGACTATGTAGGTTACCTTGCGGGCACTTGTACTATCTAGGTTACCTAACGGGAACTTGGACTATGTAGTTTAACTAGAGGACACTTGGACGATCTAGGTTAACTAGCGGGCACTTGGAATATCTAGGTTAACTAGCGGGCCCTTGGACTATGTAGGTTAACTAGCGGGCACTTGGACTATCTAGGTTACCTAGAGGGCACTTGGACTATGTACGTTTCCTAGCGGGCACTTGGGCTATCTACGTTACCTAGCGGGCACTTGGACTATGTAGGTTAACGAATGGGCACTTGGACTGTCTAGGTTACCTAGTGGGCACTTTGACTATCTAGGTTAACGAACGGGCACTTGGAATATGTAGGTTAACTAGCGGGCACTTGGACTATGTAGGATCCTTATCGGATATTTTACTACTTAGGTTAACTAGCGGCCACTTGGACTATCTAAGTTAACTAGCGGGCACTTGGACTATCTAGGTCAACTAGCGGGCCCTTGGACTATATAGGTTAACTAGCGGGCACTTGGACTATATAGGTTAACTAGCGGACCTTGGACTATCTAGGTTAACTAGCGGGCACTTGGACTATGTACGTCCCCTATTGGGCACTTGGACTATCTAGGTTAACTAACGGGCACTTGGACTATGTAGTTTCCCTAGCGGGCATTTGGATTATTTAGGTTACCTAGTGGGCACTTGGACTATGTAGGTTACCTAGCGGGCACTTGGACTATGTAGGTTAACTAGAAGGCACTTGGACTATCAAGGTTACCCTTCGGGCCCTTGGACTATATAGGTTACCAGCGGGCACTTGGACTATGTAGGTAACCAAGCAGGCACTTGGAATGTCTAGGTTACCTAGCGGGCACTTGGCCGATCTAGGTTAAGGAACGGGCACTTGGACTATGTAGGTTAACTAGGGGACACTTCGACTATCTAGGGTAGCTAACGGGCAATTGGACTATCTTGGTTACCTAGCGGGCACTTGGACTATGTAGGTTCCCTAGCGGGCACTTGGACAATTTAGGTTACCAAACAGGCACTTTGACCATCTAGGTTAACTAACGGGCACTTGGACTATGTAGGTTGCCTAGCGAGCACTTGGACTATGTAGGTTCCCTAGCGGGCACTTGGACTATGTAGGTTCCCTATCGGGTACTTGGACTGTCTAGGTTAACTAGCTGGCAATTGGACTATCTAGGTTAACTAGTGGGCACTTGGACTATGTAGTTTACCTAACAGGCACTTGGACTATGTAGGTTAACTAGCAGGCACTTGGGCGATGTACGTTACCTAGCGGGCACTGGGACTATATAGGTTAACGAACGGGCATTTAGACTATGTAGGTAAAGTAATGGTCACTTGGACTGTCTAGGTTACCTATCGGGGACTTGGGCTATGTAGGTTAACTAGCGGGCACTTGGACTATGTTCGTCCCCTAGTGGGCACTTGGACTATCTAGGTTAACTAACAGGCACTAGGACTATCTAGGTTAACTAGCGGGCACTTGGAATATTTAGGTTACCTAGCAGGCACTTGGATTATGAAGGATGCCTAGCGGGCACTTCGACTATCTAGGTTACCTAGCAGGCACGTGGACTATGTAGGTTAACTAGCGGACACTTGCACGATCTACGTTAACTAGCGGGCCCTTGCACTATGTAGGTTAACTAGCGGGCCCATGGATTATGTAGGTTTACTAGCAGGCACTTGGACTATCTAGGTTAACTAGCAGGCACTTGGACTATGTAGTTTCCCTAGCGGGCATTTGGCCTATTTAGGTTACCATCAGGAACTTGGACTATGTAGGTTACCTAGCAGGCACTTAGACTATGTACGTCCCCTAGTGGGCACCTGGACTATCTAGGTTAACTAACGGGCACTTGGACTATGTAGATTGCCTAGCGGGCACTTGGACTATGTAGGTTCCCTATCGGGCACTTGGACTATGTAGGTTAACTAGCGGGCACTTGGACTGTCTAGGTATCCTAGCGGGCACTTGGATTATCTAGGTTGACGAACGGGCACTTGGACTATGTAGGTAACCTAGCGGGCACTTGGACTGTGTAGGTTACCTAGCGGGCAATTGGACTATCTAGTTTAAATAGCAGGCCGTTGGATTATGTAGGTTAACTAGCGGGAACTTGGATTATCTAGGTTAAATAGCGGGTTCTTGGAATACGTATGTATGTTAACTAGCGGGCACTTGGACTATCTAGGTTAACTAGCTGACCTTGGACTATGTAGGTTAACTAGCGGGCACTTGGACTATCTAGGTTAACTAGCGGGCACTTGAACTATGCAGGTTCCCTCATGGGCACTTTGACTATGTAGGATCCCTATCTGCACTTGGAGTATCTAGCTTCCCTAACGGGCACTTGGAATATATAGGTTCCCTATCGGGCACTTGGACTATGTAGGTTCCTCATCGGGCACTTGGACTGTGTAGGTTCCCTTTCGGGCATTGGACTATGTAGGTTAACTAGGGGGCCCTTGGACTATGTAGGTTAACTAGCGGGCACTTGGATTATCTAGGTTAACTAGCGGGAACTTGGACGATCTAGGTTAAATAGCGGGCACTTGGACTATCTAGGTTAACTATCGGGCACTTGGACTATCTAGATTAACTAGCGGGCCCTTGGACTATCTAGGTTAACTAGCAGGCACTTAGACTATCAAGGTTTACTAGCGGGCACTTGGATTATCTAGATTAACTAGCGGGCCCTTGGACTATCTAGGTTTACTAGCGGGCACTTGGACTTTCTGGTTAACTAGCGGGCACTTGGACTATGTAGTTTCCCTAGCGGGCGTTTGGATTACTTAGGTTACCTAGAGGGCACTTGGACTATGTAGGTTACCTAGCAAGCACTTGGACTATGTAGGTTCCCTAGCGGGCACTTGGACTATTTAGGTTACCTAGCAGGCACTTTGACTATCTAGGGTAACTAATGGGCAATTGGACTATGTAGGTTGCCTAGCGAGCACTTGGACTATGTATGTTCCCTATCGGGTACTTGCACTGTCTAGATTAACTAGCCGGCAATTAGACTCTCTAGGTTACCTAGTGGGCACTTGGACTATGTAGTTTACCTAGCAGGCACTTGGACTATGTAGGTTAACTAGCGGGCACTTGGACTATCTAGGTTACCTAGAGGGCACTTGGACTATGTACGTTTCCTAGCGGGCATTTGGGCTATCTACGTTACCTAGCGGGCACTTGGATTATGTAGGTTAACGAACGGGCACTTGGACTGTCTAGGTTACCTAGCGGGCACTTTGACTATCTAGGTTAACGAGCGGGCACTTGGACTATGTAGGTTACCTAGCGGGCACTTGCACTATGTAGGATCCCTATCGGATATTTGGACTTCTTAGGTTAACTAGCAGGCACTTGGACTCTCTAGGTTAACTAGCGGGCACTTGGACTATCTAGGTCAACTAGCGGGCCCTTGTACTATGTAGGTTAACTAGCGGGCACTTGGACTATATAGGTTAACTAGCGGACTTTGGACTATATATGTTAACTAGCGGGCCCATGGACTATGTAGGTTAACTAGCGGGCACTTGGACTATCTAGGTTTCCTAGCCGGCACTCGGACTATGTACATAACCTAGCGCGCACTTGAACTATCTAGGTTAACTAACGGGCACTTGGACTATGTAGTTTCCCTAGCGGGCATTTGGATTATTTAGGTTACCTAGTGGGCACTTGGACTATGTAGGTTTCCTAGCGGGCACTTGGACTATGTAGGTTAACTAGAAGGCACTTGGACTATCAAGGTTACCAGCGGGCCCTTGGACTATGTAGGTTACCAGCGGGCACTTGGACTATCTAGGTTAACGAACGTGCACTTGGACTATGTAGGTAACCTAGCATTCACTTGGACTGTCTAGGTTACCTAGCGGGCACTTGGCCTATCTTTGTAAAAGAACGGGCAATTGGACTATGTAGGTTAACTAGTGGACACTTCGACTATCTAGGTTAGCTAATGGGCAATTTTACTATCTAGGTTACCTAGCGGGCACTTGGCCTATCTAGGTTAACGAAAGGTCGCTTGGACTATGTAGGTTAACTAACGGACACTTCGACTATCTAGGTTAGCTAACGGGCAATTGGACTATCTAGGTTACCTAGCGGGCACTTGGACTATGTAGGTTCCCTAGCGGGCACTTGGACTATATAGGTTACCTAGCAGGCACTTTGACTATCTAGGTTAGCTAACGGGCACTTGGACTATGTAGGTTGCCTAGCGAGCACTTGGACTATGTAGGTTCCCAGCGGGCACTTGGACTATGTAGGTTCCCTATCGGGTACTTGGACTGTCTAGGTTAACTAGCGGGCAATTGGACTGTCTAGGTTACCTAGTGGGCACTTAGTCTATGTAGTTTACCTAGCGAGCACTTGGAATATGTAGGTTCCCTAGCGGGCACTTGGACTATCTAGGTTACCTAGAGGGCATTTGGACTATGTACGTTTCCTAGCGGGCACTTGGGCTATCTACGTTACCTAGCGGGCACTTGGACTATGTAGGTTAACGAACAAACACTTGGACTATGTAGGTAACCTAATGGTCACTTGGACTGTCTAGGTTACCTAGCAGGGACTTGGACTATGTAGGTTAACTAGCGGGTACTTGGACTATGTAGGATCCCTATCGGACATTTGTACTACCTAGGTTATCTAGCGGGTACTTTGACTATCTAGGTTAACTAGCGGGCACTTGGACTATCTAGGTCAACTAGCGGGCCCTTGTACTATGTAGGTTAACTAGCGGGCACTTGGACTATCTAGGTTAACTAACGGACCTTGGACTATGTAGGTTAACTAGCGGGCCCTTGGACTATGTATGTCCCTAGTGGGCACTTGGACTATCTAGGTTAACTAACGGGCACTAGGACTATCTAGGTTAACTAGCGGGCACTTGGACTATGTAGGTTAACTAGCGGACACTTCGACTATCTAGGATAGCTAACGGGCAATTGGACTATCTTGGTTACCTAGCGGGCACTTGGACTATGTAGGTTCCCTAGCGGGCACTTGGACTGTCTAGGTTACCAAACAGGCACTTTGACTATCTAGGTTATCTAGCAGGCACGTGGACTATGTAGGTGTACTAGCGAGCACTTGGACTATGTAGGTTCCCTAGCGGGCACTTGGACTATGTAGGTTCCCTATCGGGTACTTGGACTGTCTAGGTTAACTAGCTGGCAATTGGACTATCTAGGTTAACTAGTGGGCACTTGGACTATGTAGTTTACCTAACAGGCACTTGGACTATGTAGGTTAACTAGCAGGCACTTGGGCTGTGTACGTTACCTAGCGGGCACTTGGACTATGTAGGTTAATGAACGGGCATTTAGACTATGTAGGTAACCTAATGGTCACTTGGACTGTCTAGGTTACCTATCGGGACCTTGGACTATGTAGGTTAACTAGTGGGCACTTGGACTATGTTCGTCCCCTAGTGGGCACTTGGACTATCTAGGTTAACTAACAGGCACTAGAACTATCTAGGTTAACTAGCGGGCACTTGGATTATTTA
Source organism: Tenrec ecaudatus (assembly GCF_050624435.1). Classification (NCBI taxonomy): domain Eukaryota; kingdom Metazoa; phylum Chordata; class Mammalia; order Afrosoricida; family Tenrecidae; genus Tenrec; species Tenrec ecaudatus. Next base: position 1,376,046 of record NW_027457626.1, read on the forward strand.
GGTTACCTAGCAGGCACTTGGATTATGAAGGATGCCTAGCGGGCACTTCGACTATCTAGGTTACCTAGCAGGCACGTGGACTATGTAGGTTAACTAGCGGGCCCTTGCACTATGTAGGTTAACTAGCGGGCCCTTGCACTATGTAGGTTAACTAGCGGGCCCATGGATTATGTAGGTTTACTAGCAGGCACTTGGACTATCTAGGTTAACTAACGGGCACTTGGACTATGTAGATTGCCTAGCGGGCACTTGGACTATGTAGGTTCCCAAGCGGGCACTTGGATTATGTAGGTTCCCTATCGGGCACTTGGACTATGTAGGTTAACTAGCGGGCACTTGGACTGTCTAGGTATCCTAGCGGGCACTTGGACTATCTAGGTTGACGAACGGGCACTTGGACTATGTAGGTAACCTAGCGGGCACTTGGACTGTGTAGGTTACTTAGCGGGCACTTTGACTATCTAGGTTAAATAGCAGGCCGTTGGATTATGTAGGTTAACTAGCGGGAACTTGGATTATCTAGGTTAAATAGCGGGTTCTTGGACTATGTATGTATGTTAACTAACGGGCACTTGGACTATCTAGGTTAACTAGATGACCTTGGACTATGTAGGTTAACTAGCAGGCACTTGGACTATCTAGGTTAACTAGCGGGCACTTGCACTATGCAGGTTCCCTCGTGGGCACTTTGACTATGTAGGTTCCCTATCTGCACTTGGACTATCTAGGTTCCCTAACGGGCACTTGGAATATATAGGTTCCCTATCGGGCACTTGGACTATTTAGGTTCCTCAGCGGGCACTTGGACTGTGTAGGTTCCCTATCGGGCATTGGACTATGTAGGTTAACTAGGGGGCCCTTGGACTATGTAGGTTAACTAGCGGGCACTTGGATTATCTAGGTTAACTAGCGGGAACTTGGACGATCTAGGTTAAATAGCGAGCACTCGGACTATCTAGGTTAACTATCGGGCACTTGGACTATCTAGATTAACTAGCGGGCCCTTGGACTATCTAGGTTAACTAGCAGGCACTTACACTATCTAGGTTTACTAGCGGGCACTTGGACTATGTAGTTTCCCTAGCGGGCATTTGGATTACTTAGGTTACCTAGAGGGCACTTGGACTATGTAGGTTACCTAGCAGGCACTTGGACTATGTAGGTTCCCTAGCGGGCACTTGGACTATTTAGGTTACCTAGCAGGCAATTTGACTATCTAGGTTAACTAATGGGCAATTGGACTATGTAGGTTGCCTAGCGAGCACTTGGACTATGTAGGTTCTCTAGCGGTCTCTTGGACTATGTATGTTCCCTATCGGGTACTTGGACTGTCTATGTTAACTAGCCGGCAATTGGACCCTCTAGGTTACCTAGTGGGCACATGGACTATGTAGTTTACCTTATAGGCACTTGGACTATGTAGGTTAACTAGCGGGCACTTGGACTATCTAGGTTACCTAGAGGGCACTTGGACTATGTACGTTTCCTAGCGGGCACTTGGGCTATCTACGTTACCTAGCGGGCACTTGGACTATGTAGGTTCCCTATCGGGTACTTGGACTGTCTAGGTTAACTAGCTGGCAATTGGACTATCTAGGTTAACTAGTGGGCACTTGGACTATGTAGTTTACCTAATAGGCACTTGGACTATGTAGGTTAACTAGCAGGCACTTGGGCTGTGTACGTTACCTAGCGGGCACTTGGACTATGTAGGTTAATGAACGGGCATTTATGGTCACTTGGACTGTCTAGGTTACCTATCGGGACCTTGGACTATGTAGGTTAACTAGTGGGCACTTGGACTATGTTCGTCCCCTAGTGGGCACTTCGACTATCTAGGTTAACTAACAGGCACTAGGACTATCTAGGTTAACTAGCGGGCACTTGGATTATTTAGGTTACCTAGCAGGCACTTGGATTATGAAGGATGCCTAGCGGGCACTTCGACTATCTAAGTTACCTAGCAGGCACGTGGACTATGTAGGTTAACTAGCGGACCCTTGCACTATGTAGGTTAACTAGCGGGCCCTTGCACTATGTAGGTTAACTAGCGGGCCCATGGATTATGTAGGTTTACTAGCAGGCACTTGGACTATCTAGGTTAACTAGCAGGCACTTGGACTATGTAGTTTCCCTAGCGGGCATTTGGACTATTTAGGTTACCATCAGGAACTTGGACTATGTAGGTTACCTAGCAGGCACTTGGACTATGTACGTCCCCTAGTGGGCACCTGGACTATCTAGGTTAACTAACGGGCACTTGGACTATGTAGATTGCCTAGCGGGCACTTGGACTATGTAGGTTCCCAAGCGGGCACTTGGATTATGTAGGTTCCCTATCGGGCACTTGGACTATGTAGGTTAACTAGCGGGCACTTAGACTGTCTAGGTATCCTAGCGGGCACTTGGACTATCTAGGTTGACGAACGGGCACTTGGACTATGTAGGTAACCTAGCGGGCACTTGGACTGTGTAGGTTACTTAGCGGGCACTTTGACTATCTAGGTTAAATAGCAGGCCGTTGGATTATGTAGGTTAACTAGCGGGAACTTGGATTATCTAGGTTAAATAGCGGGTTCTTGGACTATGTATGTATGTTAACTAGCGGGCACTTGGACTATCTAGGTTAACTAGATGACCTTGGACTATGTAGGTTAACTAGCGGGCACTTGGACTATCTAGGTTAACTAGCGGGCACTTGCACTACGCAGGTTCCCTCATGGGCACTTTGACTATGTAGGTTCCCTATCTGCACTTGGACTATCTAGGTTCCCTAACGGGCACTTGGAATATATAGGTTCCCTATCGGGCACTTGGACTATGTAGGTTCCTCAGCGGGCACTTGGACTGTGTAGGTTCCCTATCGGGCATTGGACTATGTAGGTTAACTAGGGGGCCCTTGGACTATGTAGGTTAACTAGCGGGCACTTGGATTATCTAGGTTAACTAGCGGGAACTTGGACGATCTAGGTTAAATAGCGGGCACTTGGACTATCTAGGTTAACTATCGGGCACTTGGACTATCTAGATTAACTAGCGGGCCCTTGGACTATCTAGGTTAACTAGCAGGCACTTAGACTATCTAGGTTTACTAGCGGGCACTTGGACTATGTAGTTTCCCTAGCGGGCATTTGGATTACTTAGGTTACCTAGAGGGCACTTGGACTATGTAGGTTACCTAGCAGGCACTTGGACTATGTAGGTTCCCTAGCGGGCACTTGGACTATTTAGGTTACCTAGCAGGCACTTTGACTATCTAGGTTAACTAATGGGCAATTGAACTATGTAGGTTGCCTAGCGAGCACTTGGACTATGTAGGTTCCCTAGCGGTCTCTTGGACTATGTAGGTTACCTATCGGGTACTTGGACTGTCTATGTTAACTAGCCGGCAATTGGACCCTCTAGGATACCTAGTGGGCACATGGACTATGTAGTTTACCTAATAGGCACTTGGACTATGTAGGTTAACTAGCGGGCACTTGGACTATCTAGGTTACCTAGAGGGCACTTGGACTATGTACGTTTCCTAGCGGGCACTTGGGCTATCTACGTTACCTAGCGGGCACTTGGACTATGTAGGTTAACGAACGGGCACTTGGACTGTCTAGGTTACCTACTGGGCACTTTGACTATCTAGGTTAACGAACGGGCACTTGGACTATGTAGGTTAACTAGCGGGCACTTGGACTATGTAGGATCCTTATCGGATATTTGGACTACTTAGGTTAACTAGCGGCCACTTGGACTATCTAAGTTAACTAGCGGGCACTTGGACTATCTAGGTCAACTAGCGGGCCCTTGGACTATATAGGTTAACTAGCGGAACTTGGACTATCTAGGTTAACTAGCGGGCACTTGGACTATGTACGTCCCCTATTGGGCACTTGGACTATCTAGGTTAACTAACGGGCACATGGACTATGTAGTTTCCCTAGCGGGCATTTGGATTATTTAGGTTACCTAGTGGGCACTTGGACTATGTAGGTTACCTAGCGGGCACTTGGACTATGTAGGTTAACTAGAAGGCACTTGGACTATCAAGGTTACCCTTCGGGCCCTTGGACTATGTAGGTTACCAGCGGGCACTTGGACTATATAGGTAACCAACAGGCACTTGGAATGTCTAGGTTACCTAGCGGGCACTTGGCCTATCTAGGTTAACGAACGGGCACTTGGACTATGTAGGTTAACTAGGGGACACTCCGACTATCTAGGGTAGCTAACGGGCAATTGGACTATCTTGGTTACCTAGCGGGCACTTGGACTATGTAGGTTCCCTAGCGGGCACTTGGACAATTTAGGTTACCAAACAGGCACTTTGACTATCTAGGTTAACTAACGGGCACTTGGACTATGTAGGTTGCCTAGCGAGCACTTGGACTATGTAGGTTCCCTAGCGGGCACTTGGACTATGTAGGTTCCCTATCGGGTACTTGGACTGTCTAGGTTAACTAGCTGGCAATTGGACTATCTAGGTTAACTAGTGGGCACTTGGACTATGTAGTTTACCTAACATGCACTTGGACTATGTAGGTTAACTAGCAGGCACTTGGGCGATGTACGTTACCTAGCGGGCACTTGGACTATATAGGTTAACGAACGGGCATTTAGACTATGTAGGTAAAGTAATGGTCACTTGGACTGTCTAGGTTACCTATCGGGGACTTGGACTATGTAGGTTAACTAGCGGGCACTTGGACTATGTTCGTCCCCTAGTGGGCACTTGGACTATCTAGGTTAACTAACAGGCACTAGGACTATCTAGGTTAACTAGCGGGCACTTGGAATATTTAGGTTACCTAGCAGGCACTTGGATTATGAAGGATGCCTAGGGGGCACTTCGACTATCTAGGTTACCTAGCAGGCACGTGGACCATGTAGGTTAACTAGCGGGCCCTTGCACTATGTAGGTTAACTAGCGGGCCCATGGATTATGTAGGTTTACTAGCAGGCACTTGGACTATCTAGGTTAACTAGCAGGCACTTGGACTATGTAGTTTCCCTAGCGGGCATTTGGACTATTTAGGTTACCATCACGAACTTGTACTATGTAGGTTACCTAGCAGGCACTTGGACTATGTACGTCCCCTAGTGGGCACCTGGACTATCTAGGTTAACTAACGGGCACTTGGACTATGTAGATTGCCTAGCGGGCACTTGGACTATGTAGGTTCCCTAGCGGGCACTTGGATTATGTAGGTTCCCTATCGGGCACTTGGACTGTCTAGGTATCCTAGCGGGCACTTGGTCTATCTAGGTTGACGAACGGGCACTTGGACTATGTAGGTAACCTAGCGGGCACTTGGACTGTGTAGGTTACTTAGCGGGCACTTGGACTATCTAGGTTAAATAGCAGGCCGTTGGATTATGTACGTTAACTAGCGGGAACTTGGATTATCTAGGTTAAATAGCGGGTTCTTGGACTATGTATGTATGTTAACTAGCGGGCACTTGGACTATCTTGGTTAACTAGCTGACCTTGGACTATGTATGTTAACTAGCGGGCACTTGGACTATCTAGGTTAACTAGCGGGCACTTGCACTATGCAGGTTCCCTCATGGGCACTTTGACTATGTAGGTTCCCTATCTGCACTTGGACTATCTAGGTTCCCTAACGGGAACTTGGAATATATAGGTTCCCTATCGGGCACTTGGACTATGTAGGTTCCTCAGCGGGCACTTGGACTGTGTAGGTTCCCTATCGGGCATTGGACTATGTAGGTTAACTAGGGGGCCCTTGGACTATGTAGGTTAACTAGCGGGCACTTGGATTATCTAGGTTAACTAGCGGGAACTTGTACGATCTAGGTTAAATAGCGGGCACTTGGACTATCTAGGTTAACTATTGGGCACTTGGACTATCTAGATTAACTAGCGGGCCCTTGGACTATCTAGGTTAACTAGCAGGCACTTAGACTATCAAGGTTTACTAGCGGGCACTTGGATTATCTAGATTAACTAGCGGGCCCTTGGACTATCTAGGTTTACTAGCGGGCACTTGGACTTTCTGGTTAACTAGCGGGCACTTGGACTATGTAGTTTCCCTAGAGGGCATTTGGATTACTTAGGTTACCTAGTGGGCACTTGGACTATGTAGGTTACCTAGCAGGCACTTGGACTATGTAGGTTCCCTAGCGGGCACTTGGACTATTTAAGTTACCTAGCAGGCACTTTGACTATCTAGGTTAACTAATGGGCAATTGGACTATGTAGGTTGCCTAGCGAGCACTTGGACTATGTAGGTTCCCTAGCGGTCTCTTGGACTATGTAGGTTCCCAATCGGGTACTTGGAATGTCTAGATTAACTAGCCGGCAATTAGACTCTCTAGGTTACCTAGTGGGCACTTGGACTATGTAGTTTACCTAGCAGGCACTTGGACTATGTAGGTTAACTAGCGGGCACTTGGACTATCTAGGTTACCTAGAGGGCACTTGGACTATGTACGTTTCCTAGCGGGCACTTGGGCTATCTACGTTACCTAGCGGGCACTTGGACTATGTAGGTTAACGAACGGGCACTTGGACTGTCTAGGTTACCTAGCGGGCACTTTGACTATCTAGGTTAACGAGCGGGCACTTGTACTATGTAGGTTAACTAGCGGGCACTTGGACTATGTAGGATCCTTATCGGATATTTGGACTACTTAGGTTAACTAGCGGCCACTTGGACTATCTAAGTTAACTAGCGGGCACTTGGACTATCTAGGTCAACTAGCGGGCCCTTGGACTATGTAGGTTAACTAGCGGGCACTTGGACTATATAGGTTAACTAGCGGACCTTGGACTATCTAGGTTAACTAGCGGGCACTTGGACTATATACGTCCCCTAGTGGGCACTTGGACTATCTAAGTTAACTAACGGGCATTTGGACTATGTAGTTTCCCTAGCGGGCATTTGGATTATTTAGGTTACCTAGTGGGCACTTGGACTATGTAGGTTGCCTAGCGGGCACTTGGACTATGTTGGTTAACTAGAAGGCACTTGGACTATCAAGGTTACCTATCGGGCCCTTGGACTATGTAGGTTACCAGCGGGCACTTGTACTATGTAGGTAACCAAGCAGGCACTTGGACTGTCTAGGTTACCTAGCGGGCACTTGGCCTATCTAGGTTAACGACCGGGCACTTGGACTATGTAGGTTAACTAGCGGACACTTCGACTATCTAGGTTAGCTAACGGGCAATTGGACTATCTAAGTTACCTAGCGGGCACTTGGACTATGTAAGTTCCCTAGCGGGCACTTGGACTATTTAGGTTACCTAGCAGGCACTTTGACTATCTAGATTAACTAACGGGCACTTGGACTATGTACGTTGCCTAGCGAGCACTTGGACTATGTACGTCCCCTAGCGGGCACTTGGACTATCTAGCTTAACTAGAGGGCCCTTGGACTATGTAGGTTAACTATCGGGCACTTGGATTATCTAGGTTTACTAGCGGGCACTTGGACGATCTAGGTTAACTAGCGGGCACTTGGACAATCTAGATTAACTAGCGGGTCCTTGGACTATCTAGGTTTACTAGCGGGCACTTGGACTATCTAGGTTAACTAGCGGGCACTTGGACTATGTAGTTTCCGTAGCGGGCAATTGGATTATTTAGGTTACCTAGTGGGCACTTGGACTATGTAGGTTACCTAGCGGAGACTTGGACTATGTAGGTTAACTAGAAGGCACTTGGACTATCAAAGTTACCTAGCGGGCCCTTGGACTATGTAGGTTACCAGCGGGCACTTAGACTATCTAGGTTAACGAACGTGCACTTGGACTATGTAGGTAACCTAGCGGGCACTTGGACTGTCTAGGTTACCTAGCGGGCACTTGGACTGTATAGGTTACCTAGCAGGCACTTGGACTATCTAGGTTAACTAACGGGCACTTGGAGTATGTAGGTTGCCTAGCGAGCAAGTGGACTATGTAGGTTCCCAGCGGGCACTTGGACTATGTAGGTTCCGTATCGGTACTTGGACAGTCTAGGTTAACTAGCGGGCAATTGGACTGTCTAGGTTACCTAGTGGGCACTTGGACTATGTAGGTTAACTAGGGGGCACTAGGACTATGTTGGTTACCTAGCGGGCCCTTAGACTATCTAGGTTACCTAGCGGGCATTTGGACTATATAGATTACCTAGCGGGCACTTGGACTATCTAGGTTACCTAGCCGGCACTTGAACTATCTACGTTACCTAGCGGGTACTTGGAGTATGTAGGTTACTTACCGGGCTGTTGGACTATCTAGGTTAACTTACGGGCGCTTGCACTATGTAGGTTACCTAGCGGGCACTTGGACTATGTAGGTTAACTAGCAAGCCCTTGGACTATCTAGGTTACCTAGCGGGCACTTGGACTATGTACCTTCCCTAGCGGGCACTTATACTATCTATGTTAACTAGCGGGCACTTGGACTATGTAGTTTACCTAGCAGACACTTGCACTATGTAGGTTACCTGGCGGGCACTTGGACTATGTAGGTTAAATAGAGGACACTTTGACAATCTAGGTTAACTAGTGGGCCCTTGGACTATGTAGATTAACTAGCCAGTACTTGGACTATCGAGGTTAACTAGCGGGCACTTGAATGATCTAGTTTACCTAAGGGGCACTTGGACTATCAAAGTTAACAAGCGAGCCCTTGGACTATGTAGGTTAACTAGCAGGCCCTTGGACTATCTAGGTTACCTAGATAGCACTTGGACTATATAGGTTCCCTAGCGGGCACTTGGACTATCTATGTTAACGAACGGGCACTTGGACTATGCAGGTAACCTAGCGGGCACTTGGACTGTCTAGGTTACATAGCGGGCACTTGGACTGTCTAGGTTACATAGCGGGCTCTTGGACTTCTAGGTTAACGAACGGGCACTTGGACTATGTAGGTTGCCTAGCGGGCACTTGGACTATCTAGGTTAGGTAACGAGCACTTGGACTATCTAGGTTACCTAGCGGGCACTTGGACTATCTAGGTTGCATAGCAGGCACTTGGACTATGTACGTCCCCTAGTGGGCACTTGGACTATCTAGGTTAACAAACGGGCACTAGGACTATCTAGGTTAACTAGCGGGCACTTGGACTATCTAGGTTACCTAGCAGGCAGTTGGATTATGAAGGATCCCTAGCGGGCACTTAGACTATGTAGGGTAATTAGCGGACACTTGCACGATCTAGGTTAACTAGTGGGTCCTTGCACTATGTAGGTTAACTAGCGGGCCCATGGATTATGTAGGTTTACTAGCAGGCAATTGGACTATCTAGGTTAACTAGCGGGAACTTTGACTATGTAGTTTCCCTAGCGGGCATTTGGACTATTTAGGTTACCAAGCGGGTACTTGGATTATGTAGGTTACCGAGCGAGCACTTGGACTATCTAGGTTACCTAGCAGGCACTTTGACTATCTAGGTTAACTAACGGGCACTTGGACTATATAGGTTGACTAGCAGGCACTTGGACTATGTAGGTTCCCTAGCGGGCACTTCGATTATGTAGGTTCCCTATCTAGCACGTGGACTATGTAGGTTACCTAGCCGCCACTTGGACTATCTAGGTTAGCTAACAGGCACTTGGATTATTGAGGTTCCCTAGCGGGCACTTGTACTATCTAGGATACCTAGCTGCCCCTTGGACTATGTAGGTCAACTAGCGGGTCCTTGGACTATCTAGGTTAGGTAACGGGCACTTAGATTATGTAGGTTAACTAGCGGGCACTTGGAATATGTAGGTTAACTAGCGGGCCCATGGACTATGTAGATTTACTTGCGGGCCCTTGGACTATCTAGGTTCCCTAAAGGGCACTTGGACTATCTCAGTTACCGAAAAGGCACTTGGACTATCTAGGTTACCTAGCGGGAACTTGGATTATGTAGGCTAACTAGGGGGCCCTTGGATTATCTAGGTTACCTAGCGGGTACTTGAACTATCTATGTTAACTAGCGGGCACTTGGACTATGTACATTCCCTAGCCGGCACTTGGACTATCTATGTTAACTAGCGGGCACTTGATATGTAGGTTAACTAGCGGACACTTGCACTATGTAGGTTACCTAGCAGGCACTTGGACTATCTAGGTTAAATAGCGGGCACTTGGACTATCTAGGTTAACTAGCGTGCACTTGGACTATGTAGATTCCTTAGCGGGCACTTGGACTATCTAGGTCGCCTAGCGGGCACTTGTGCTATGTAGGTTAACTAGCGTGCCCTTGGACTATGTAGGTTACTTAGCGGGCACTTGGTATATAGGTTAACTAGCGGGCACTTGGACGGGCACTTGGACTATATAGGCTAACGAGCGGACACTTGCACGATCTAGGTTAACTAGCGGGCCCTTGCACTATGTAGGTTAACTAGCGGGCCCATGGATTATGTAGGTTTACTAGCAGGCACTTGGACTATGTAGGTTCCCTAGTGGGCACTTGGATTATCTAGGTTAACGAACTGGCACTTGGACTAAGTAGGTTACCTAGCCGCCACTTGCACTATCTAGGTTAGCTAACAGGCACATGGACTATTGAGGTTCCCTAGCGGGCACTTGTACTATCTAGGATACCTAGCTGGCCCTTGGACTATGTAGGTCAACTAGCGGGCCCTGGGACTATCTAGGTTAGCTAACGGTCACTTAGATTATGTAAGTTAATTAGCGGGCACTTGGAATATGTAGGTTATCTAGCGGGCCCATGGACTATGTAGGTTTACTTGCGGGCCCTTGGAATATCTAGGTTCCCTAAAGGGCACTTGGACTATCTAGGACACCGAAAAGGCACTTGGGCTATCTAGGTTACCTAGCAGGCACTTGGACTATCTAGGTTAAATAGCGGGCACTTGGACTATCTAGGTTAACTAGCATGCACTTGTACTATGTAGGTTCCTTAGCGGGCACTTGGACTATCTAGGTCGCCTAGCGGGCACTTGTACTATGTAGGTTAACTAGCGTGCCCTTGGACTATCTAGGTTACTTAGCGGGCACTTGGTATATAGGTTAACTAGCGGGCACTTGGACTATATAGGCTAACTAGTGGGCCCTTGGACTATGTAGGTTAACTAGCGGGCACTTGGACAATCTAGGTTAACTAGCAGGCACTTGGACGATATAGGTTAACTAGCGGGCACTTGGACTATCAAAGTTAACAAGTGAGCCATTGGACTATGTAGGTTAACTAGCGGGCCCTTGGACTATCTAGGTTACCTAGCGGGCACTTGGACTATATAGGTTACCTAGAGGGCACTTGGACTATCAAAGTTAACAAGTGAGCCCTTGGACTATGTAGGTTAACTAGCGGGCCCTTGGACTATCTAGGTTACCTAGCGGGCACTAAACCATGTAGGTTAACTACCGGACACTTGCACTATCTAGGTTACCGAACGGGCATTTGGACGAAGTAGGTAACCTAGCGGGCACTTGGAGAGTCTAGGTTACCTAGCGGGCACTTGGACTTCTAGGTTAACAAACGGGCACTTGGACTATGTATGTTGCATAGCAGGCAATTGGACTATCTAGGTTAGGTAACGGGCACTTGGACTATCTAAGTTTCTTAGCGGGCACTTGGACGATCTTGGTTAACTAGAGGGCACTTGGACTATCTAGGTTAACTAGCGTGCACTTGGACTATCTAGGTTTCTTAGTGGGTACTTGGACTATGTAGGTTATCTAATGGGCACTAAGACTATCTAGGTTAACTAGCGGGCACTTGGACTATCTAGGTTACCTAGGAGGCAGTTGGATTATGAAGGATCCCTAGCGGGCACTTGGAATATGTAGGTTAACTGGAGGACACTTGGACAATCTAGGTTAACTAGTGGGCCCTTGGACTATGTAGGTTAACTAGCCAGTACTTGGACGATCTAGGTTAACCAACGGGCACTTGAACGATCTAGGTTAACTAGGGGGCACTGGACTATCAAAGTTAACAAGCGAGCCCTTGGACTATGTAGGTTAACTAGCGGGCCCTTTGACTATCTAGGTTACCTAGATAGCACTTGGACAATATAGGTTCCCTAGCGGGCACTTGGACTATCTATGTTAACGAACGGGCACTTGGACTATGCAGGTAACCTACCGGGCACTTGGACTGTCTAGGTTACATAGCGGGCACTTGGAGCGTCTAGGTTACATAGAGGGCTCTTGGACTTCTAGGTTAACGAATGGGCACTTGGACTATGTATGTTGCTTAGCGGGCACTTGGACTATCTAGGTTAGGTAACGGGCACTTGGACTATCTAGGTTACCTAACGGGCACTTAGACTATCTAGATTGCCTAGCAGGCACTTGGACTATGTACATCGCCTAGTGGGCACTTAGACTATCTAGGTTAACAAACGGGCACTAGGACTTTCTAGGTTAACTAGCGGGCACTTGGACTATCTAGGTTACCTAGCAGGCAGTTGGATTATGAAGGATCCCTAGCGGGCACTTGGACTATGTAGGTTACCTAGCGGGCACTTGGACTATGTACGTCCCCTAGTGGGCACTTGGACTATCTAGGTTAACTAACGGGCTCTAGGACTATCTTGGTTAACTAGCATGCACTTGGACTATCTAGGTTTCTTAGCGGGTACTTGGACTATGTAGGTTAACTAGTGGGCCCTTGAACTATGTAGAATAACTAGCGGCACTTGGACTATCTACATTAACTAGCGGGCCCTTGGGCTATGTAGATTCCCTAGCTGGCATTTGGACTATATAGATAACCTAGCGGCCACTTTGACTTTGTAGGTTACCTAGCAGCACATGGACTATCTAGGTTACCTAGATGGCACTTGAACTATCTACGTTATAGCGGGTTTTTAGAGTATGTGGGTTACCTAGCGGGCTATTGGACTATGTAGGTTACCAAGCGGGGACTTGGACTATCTAGGTTAACTAACGGGCACTTGGACTGTGTAGATTCCCTAGCGGGCCCTTGGACTATGTAAGTTCCCTAGCGGGCACTTGGACTATGTGGGTTTCCTGGTGGGCATTTGGACTATCTAGGTTACCTAACGGGCACTTGTACTATGTAGGTTCCCTAGCGGGCACTTGGATTATGTAGGTTACCTAGCGGGCACTTGGACTATGTAGGTTCCCTATCGGCACTTGGAGAATGTAGGTTAACTAGGGGGCACTATGACTATGTAGGTTACCTAGCGGGCCCTTGGACTATCTAGGTTACCTAGGGGGAACCTGGACTATGTAGGTTAACTAGTGGGCACTTGGACTATCTAGGTTACCTGGCAGGCACTTGGACTATATACGTTCCCTAGCGGGCACTTGGACTATCTACGTTACCTAGGGGGTACTTGGACTATGTATGTTACCTAGCGGGCACTTGGACTATGTACGTTTCCTAGCGGGTACTTGGACTAGATAGGTTCCCTAGCGGGCACTTGGTCTATCTAGGTTAACTAGCGAGCACTTGGACTATCTAGGTTAACTAGCGGGCATATGGACTATTAGGTCCCCTAGCGGGCATTTGGACTATATTGGTTACCTAGCGGGCACTTGGACTATGTAGGTTAACGAATGGGCACTTGGACTATGTAGGTAACCTAGTGGTCTATTGAAATGTCTAGGTTACGAAGCGGGCACTTGGACTATGTAGGTTAACTAGCGGGCACTTGGACTATCTAGGTTAACTAGCGGGCCCTTGGACGATATAGGTTAACTAGCGGGCCCTTGGACTATGTAGGTTAACTAGTGGGCCCTTGGACTATGTAGGTTACCTAGTGGGCACTTGGACGATCTAGGTTAACTAGCGGGTACTTGGACTATGTAGGTTAACTAGCGGGCCCTTGGACTATGTAGATTAACTAGCGGCACTTGGACTATCTACGTTAACTAGCGGGCCCTTGGACTATGTAGATTCCCTAGCGGGCACTTGGACTATGTATGTTCCAGAGCGGGCACTTGGACTATGTAGGTTCCCTAGCGGGCACTTGGATTATGTAGGTTACCTAGCGGGCACTTGGACTATGTAGGTTCCCTATCGGCACTTGGAGAATGTAGGTTAACTAGGGGGCACTATGACTATGTAGGTTACCTAGCGGGCCCTTGGACTATCTAGGTTACCTAGGGGGAACCTGGACTATGTAGGTTAACTAGTGGGCACTTGGACTATCTAGGTTACCTGGCAGGCACTTGGACTATATACGTTCCCTAGCGGGCACTTGGACTATCTACGTTACGTAGGGGGTACTTGGACTATGTACGTTACCTAGCGGGCACTTGGACTATGTACGTTTCCTAGCGGGTACTTGGACTAGATAGGTTCCCTAGCGGGCACTTGGTCTATCTAGGTTAACTAGCGAGACTAGCGAGCACTTGGACTATCTAGGTTAACTAGCGGGCATATGGACTATTAGGTCCCCTAGCGGGCATTTGGACTATATTGGTTACCTAGCGGGCACTTGGACTATGTAGGTTAACGAATGGGCACTTGGACTATGTAGGTAACCTAGTGGTCTATTGAAATGTCTAGGTTACCTAGCGGGCACTTGGACTATGTAGGTTAACTAGCGGGCACTTGGACTATCTAGGTTAACTAGCGGGCCCTTGGACGATATAGGTTAACTAGCGGGCCCTTGGACTATGTAGGTTAACTAGTGGGCCCTTGGACTATGTAGGTTACCTAGTGGGCACTTGGACGATCTAGGTTAACTAGCGGGTACTTGGACTATGTAGGTTAACTAGCGGGCCCTTGGACTATGTAGATTAACTAGCGGCACTTGGACTATCTACGTTAACTAGCGGGCCCTTGGACTATGTAGATTCCCTAGCGGGCACTTGGACTATGTATGTTCCAGAGCGGGCACTTGGACTATGTAGGTTCATTACCAGTCACTTGGACTATGTAGGTTCCAGAGCGGGCACTTAGACTATCTAGGTTCCCTAGCGGGCACTTGTACTATGTAGGTTAATTAGCGGACACTTGGACGATCTAGGTTAACTAGTGGGTACTTGGATTATGTAGGTAAATTAGCGGGCCCTTGAACTATGTAGATTAACTAGCGGGCACTTGGACTATGTAGGTTCCCTAGCGGGCACTTGGACTCTGTATGTTCCCTACGGACACTTGAACTATGTAAGTTAACTACCGGGCACTTGGACTATGTAGGTTAACTAGCGGGCCCTTGGACTATCTAGGTTACCTAGCGTTGAGTTGGACTATGTAGGTTAACTACCGGGCACTTGCACTATCTAGGTTACCGAATGGGCATTTAGACTATGTAGGTAACCTAGCGGGCACTTGGAGAGTCGAGGTTACCTAGCGGGCACTTGGACTTCTAGGTTAACGAACGGGCACTTGGACTATGTATGTTGCATAGCGGGCAATTGGACTATCTAGGTTAGGTAACGGGCACTTGGACTATATAGGTTTCTTAGCGGGTACTTGGACTATGTAGGTTAACTAGTGGGCCCTTGAACTATGTAGAATAACTAGCGGCACTTGGACTATCTACGTTAACTAGCGGGCCCTTGCACTATATAGATACCCTAGCGGGCATTTGGACTATATAGGTTCCCTAGCGGGCACTTGGACTATCTATGTTAACGAACGGGCACTTGGACTATGCAGGTAACCTAGCGGGCACTTAGACTGTCTAGGTTACATAGCGGGCACTTGGACTGTCTAGGTTACATAGCGGGCACTTGGACTATCTAGGTTGCGTAGCAGGCACTTGGACTATGTACGTCCCCTAGTGGGCACTTGGACTATCTAGGTTAACTTTCAGGCACTAGGACTATCTAGGTTAACTAGCGGGCACTTGGACTATCTAGGTTACCTAGGAGGCAGTTGGATTATGAAGGATCCCTAGCGGGCACTTGGACTATGTAGGTTAACTAGAGGACACTTGGACAATCTAGGTTAACTAGTGGGCCCTTGGACTATGTAGGTTAACTAGCCAGTACTTGGACGATCTAGGTTAACTAGAGGGCACTTGAATGATCTAGGTTAACTAAGGGGCTCTGGACTATCAAAGTTAACAAGCGAGCCCTTGGACTATGTTGGTTAACTAGCGGGCCCTTGGCCTATCTAGGTTACCGAGATAGCACTTGGACAATATAGGTTCCCTAGCGGGCACTTGGACTATATATGTTAACGAACGGGCACTTGGACTATGCAGGTAACCTAGCGGGCACTTGGACTGTCTAGGTTACGTAGCAGGCACTTGGTATATAGGTTAACTAGCGGGCACTTGGACTATATAGGCTAACGAGCGGACACTTGCACGATCTAGGTTAACTAGCGGGCCCTTGCACTATGTAGGTTAACTAGCGGGCCCATGGATTATGTAGGTTTACTAGCAGGCACTTTGACTATCTAGGTTAACTAGGGGGCACTTGGACTATGTAGTTTCCCTAGCATGCATTTGGACTATTTAGGTTACCTAGCGGGCACTTGGACTATGTAGGTTACATAGCGGGCACTTGGACTATCTAGGTTACCTAGCAGGCACTTTGACTATCTACGTTAACTATGGGCACTTGGAGTATGTAGGTTGCCTAGCAGGCACTTGGATTATGTAGGTTCCTTATCGGGCACTTGGACTATGTAGGTTAACTAGCGGGCACTTTGACAGTCTAGGTTACCTAGCGGGCACTTGGACTGTCTAGGTTACATAGCGGGCACTTGGACTCTCTAGGTTACATAGCGGGCTCTTGGACTTCTAGATTAACGAACGGGCACTAGGACTATGTAGGTTGCCTAGCGCGCACTTGGACTATCTAGGTTAGGTAACGGGCACTTGGACTATCTAGTTTACCTAGCGGGCACTTGGACTATCTAGATTGCGTAGCAGGCACTTGGACTGTGTACGTCCCCTAGTGGGCACTTGGACTATCTAGGTTAACAAACGGGCACTAGGACTATCTAGGTTAACTAGCGGGCACTTGGACTATCTAGGTTACCTAGCAGGCAGTTTGATTATGAAGGATCCCTAGTGGGAACTTGGACTATGTAGTTTCCCTAGCAGGCATTTGGACTATTTAGGTTACCTAGCGGGCACTTGGACTATGTAGGTTACATAGCGGGCACTTGGACTATCTAGGTTACCTAGCAGGCACTTTGATTATCTAGGTTAACTATGGGCACTTGGAGTATGTAGGTTGCCTAGCAGGCACTTGGATTTTGTAGGTTCCTTATCGGGCACTTGGACTATGTAGGTTAACTAGCGGGCATTTGGACTGTCTAGGTTACCTAGCGGGCACTTGGACTGTCTAGATTACATAGCAGGCACTTGGGCTGTCTAGGTTACATAGCGGTCTCTTGGAATTCTAGGTTAACGAACGGGCACTTGGACTATGTAGGTTGCCTAGCGTGCACTTGGACTATCTAGGTTAGGTAACGGGCACTTGGACTATCTAGGTTACCTAGCGGGCACTTGGACTATCTAGGTTGCATAGCAGGCACTTGGAATATGTACGTCCCCTACTGGGCACTTGGACTATCTAGGTTAACAAAGGGGCACTAGGACAATCTAGGTTAACTAGCGGGCACTTGGACTATCTAGGTTACCTAGCAGGCAGTTTGATTATGAAGGAACCCTAGCGGGCACTTGGACTATGTAGGTTAATTAGCGGACACTTGCACGATCTAGGTTAACTAGCGGGTCCTTGTACTATGTTGGTTAACTAGCGGGCCCATGGATTATGTAGGTTTACTAGTAGGCACTTGGACTATGTAGTTTCCGTAGCGGGCATTTGGACTATTTAGGTTACCAAGCGGGCACTTGGACTATGTAGGTCACCTAGCGAGCACTTGGACTATCTAGGTTACCTAGCAGGTACTTTGACTATCTAGGTTAACTTACGGGCACTTGGATTATGTAGGTTCCCTATCGGGCACTTGGACTATGTAGGTTACCTAGCTGCCACTTGGACTATCTAGGTTAGTTAACAGGCACTTGGACTATTGAGGTTCCCTAGCGGGCACTTGTACTATCTATGATACCTAGCTGGCCCTTGGACTATGTAGGTCAACTAGCGGGCCCTTGGACTATCTAGGTTAGCTAACGGGCACTTAGATTTTGTAGGTTAACTAGCGGGCACTTGGAATATATAGGTTAACTAGCAGTCCCATGGACTATGTAGGTTTACTTGCGAGTCCTTGGACTATCTAGGTCCCCTAAAGGGCACTTGGACTATCTAGGTTACCGAAAAGGCACTTGGACTATCTAGGTTACCTAGCGGGCACTTGGACTATCTAGGTTACCTAGCGGGCACTTGGATTATGAAGGATCCCTAGAAGGCACTTGGACTATGTAGGTTAACTAGCGGACACTTGTTCGATCTAGGTTAACTAGGGGGCCCTTGCACTATATAGGTTAACTAGCGGGCCAATGGATTATGTAGGTTTACTAGCAGGCACTTGGACTATCTAGGTTAACTAGCGGGCACTTGGACTATGTAGTTTCCCTAGCGGGCATTTGGACTATTTAGGTTACCAAGCGGGCACTTGGACAATGTAGGTTGCCTAGCGAGCACTTGGACTATCTAGGTTACCTAGCAGGCACTTTGACTCTCTAGGTTAACTAACGGGCACTTGGACTATGTAGGTTGCCTAGCAGTCACTTGGACCATGTAGGTTCCCTAGCGGGCACTTGGATTATGTAGGTTCCCTAACGGGCACTTGGATGATCTAGGTTAACGAACGGGCACTTGGAATATGTAGATTACCTAGCCGCCACTTGGACTATCTAGGTTAGCTAACAGGCACTTGGACTATTGAGGTTACCTAGCGGGCACTTGTACTACCTAGGCTACCTAGCTGGCCCTTGGACTATGTAGGTCAACTAGCGGGCCCTTGGACTATCTAGGTTAGCTAACGGTCACTTAGATTATGTAGGTTAACTAGCGGACACTTGGAATATGTAGGTTAATTAGCGGACACTTGCCCTATGTAGGTTACCTAGCAGGCACTTGGACTATCTAGGTTAACTAGCGGGCACTTGGACTATCTAGGTTAACTAGCGTGCACTTGGACTATGTAGGTTCCTTAGCGGGCACTTGGACTATCTAGGTTGCGTAGCAGGCATTTGGACTATGCACGTCCCCTAGTGGGCACTTGGACTATCTAGGTTAACAAACGGGCACTAGGACTATCTAGGTTACCTAGCAGGCACTTTGACTATCTAGGTTAATTTACGGGCACTTGGATTATGTAGGTTCCCAATCGGGCACTTGGACTATGTAGGTTACCTAGCCGCCACTTGGACTATCTAGGTTAGTTAACAGGCACTTGGACAATTGAGGTTCCCTAGCGGGCACTTGTACTATCTAGGATACCTAGCTGGCCCTTGGACTATGTAGGTCAACTAGCGGGCCCTTGGACTATCTAGGTTAGCTAACGGGCACTTAGATTTTGTAGGTTAACTAGCGGGCACTTGGAATATATAGGTTAACTAGCAGTCCCATGGACTATGTAGGTTTACTTGCGGGTCCTTGGACTATCTAGGTCCCCTATAGGGCACTTGGAATATCTAGGTTACCGAAAAGGCACTTGGACTATCTAGGTTTCCTAGCGGGCACTTGGACTATCTAGGTTACCTAGTGGGCACTTGGATTATGAAGGATCCCTAGCGGGCACTTGGACTATGTAGGTTAACTAGCGGACACTTGCTCGATCTAGGTTAACTAGGGGGCCCTTGCACTATGTAGGTTAACTAGCGGGCCCATGGATTATGTAGGTTTACTAGCAGGCACTTGGACTATCTAGGTTAACTAGCGGGCACTTGGACTATGTAGTTTCCCTAGCGGGCACTTGGACTATGTAGGTTACCTAGCGAGCACTTGGACTATCTAGGTTACCTAGCAGGCACTTTGACTCTCTAGGTTAACTAACGGGCACTTGGACTATGTAGGTTGCCTAGCGGTCACTTGGACCATGTAGGTTCCCTAGCGGGCACTTGGATTATGTAGGTTCCCTAACGGGCACTTGGATTATCTAGGTTAACGAACGGGCACTTGGAATATGTAGGTTACCTAGCCGCCACTTGGACTATCTAGGTTAGCTAACAGGCACTTGGACTATTGAGGTTACCTAGCGGGCACTTGTACTAACTAGGTTACCTAGCTGGCCCTTGGACTATGTAGGTCAATTAGCGGGCCCTTGGACTATCTAGGTTAGCTAACGGTCACTTAGATTTTGTAGGTTAACTAGCGGACACTTGCCCTATGTAGGTTACCTAGCAGGCACTTGGACTATCTAGGTTAACTAGCGTGCACTTGGACTATGTAGGTTCCTTAGCGGGCACTTGGACTATCTTGGTTGCCTAGCGGGTACTTGTACTATGTACGTTAACTAGCGTGCCCTTGGACAATCTAGGTTACGTAGCGGGCACTAGGTATATAGGTTAACTAGCGGGCTCTTGGACTATATAGGCTAACTAGCAGACACTTGCACGATCTAGGTTAACTAGCGGGCCCATGGATTATGTAGGTTTACTAGCAGGCACTTGGACTATCTAGGTTAACAAGCGGCCACTTGGACTATGTAGTTTCCCTAGCAGGCATTTGGACTATTTAGGTTACCTAGCGGGCACTTGGACAATGTAGGTTACATAGCGGGCACTTGGACTATCTAGGTTACCTAGCAGGCACTTTGACTATCTAGGTTAACTATGGGCACTTGGAGTATGTAGGTTGCCTAGCGGGCACTTGGATTATGTAGGTTCCTTATCGGGCACTTGGACTATGTAGGTTAACTAGCGGGCACTTGGACTATGTAGGTTACCTAGCCGCCACTTGGACTATCTAGGTTAGCTAACAGGCACTTGGACTATCTAGATTCCCTAGCGGGCACTTGGACTATCTAGGTTCCCTAAAGGGCAGTTGGACTATCTAGGTTAACTAGCGGACACTTGGACTATGTAGGCTAACTAGGGGGCCCTTGGACGATCTAGGTTACCTAGCGGGTACTTGAACTATCTAGGATAACTAGCGGGCACTTGCACTATCTAGGTTTCCTAGCGGGCACTGAGATGATGTAGGTTAACTAGCGGGCCCTTGGACTATGTAGGTTAACTAGCGTGCACTTGGACGATCTAGGTTAACTAGCGGGTACTTGCACTATGTAGGTTAACTAGCGGGCCCTTGGACTATGTAGATTAACTAGCGGCACTTGGACTATCTACGTTAACTAGCGGGCCCTTAAACTATGTAGATACCCTAGCGGGCACTTGGACTATGTAGGTTCCAGAGCGGGCACTTGGACTATCTAGGTTCCCTTGCGGGAACTTGGACTATGTAGGTTAACTAGCGGACACTTGGACGATCTAGGTTTTCTAGCGGGTACTTGGATTATGTATATTAACTAGCGGGCCCTTGGACTACTTAGCTTAACTAGCGGACACTTGCACTATGTAGGTAACCTAGCGGGCACTTGGACTTTGTAGGTTAACTAGCAGTCCTTTGGACTATCTAGGTTACCTAGCAGGCACTTGGACTATGTAGGTTAACTAGCGGGCACTTGCACTCTCTAGGTTACCTAGCGGGCACTTGGACTATCTATGTTAACTAGTGGGCGCTTGGACTATGTAGTTTAACTAGCCAGTGCTTGGACGATCTAGGTTAACTAGCGGGCACTTGAACGATCTAGGTTAACTAAGGGGCACTTGGACTATCAAAGTTAACAAGCGAGACCTTGGACTATGTAGGTTAACTAGCGGACCCTTGGACTATCTAGGTTACCTAGATAGCACTTGGACTCTATAGGTTCCCTAGCGGGCACTTGGACTATCTATGTTAACCAACGGGCACTTGGACTATGCAGGTAACCTAGCGGGCACTTGGACGGTCTAGGTTACAAAGCGGGCACTTGGACTGTCTAGGTTACATAGCAGGCTCTTGGGCTTCTAGGTTAACGAACGGGCACTTGGACTATGTAGGTTGCCTAGCGCGCACTTGGACTATCTAGGTTAGGTAACGGGCACTTGGACTATCTAGGTTACCTAGCGGGCATTTGGACTATCTAGGTTGCGTAGCAGGCACTTGGACTATGTACGTCCCCTAGTGGGCACTTGGACTATCTAGGTTAACAAACGGGCACTAGGACTATCTAGGTTAACTAGCGGGCACTTGGACTATCTAGGTTACCTAGCAGGCAGTTTGATTATGAAGGATCCCTAGCGGGCACTTGGACTATGTAGGTTAATTAGAGGACACTTGCACGATCTAGGTTAACTAGCGGGTCCTTGTACTATGTAGGTTATTAGCGGGCCCATGGATTATGTAGGTTTACTAGCAGGCACTTGGACTATGTAGTTTCCGTAGCGGGCATTTGGACTATTTAGGTTACCAAGCGGGCACTTGGACTATGTAGGTTACCTAGCGAGCACTTGGACTATCTAGGTTACCTAGCAGGCACTTTGACTATCTAGGTTAACTTACGGGCACTTGGATTATGTAGGTTCCCTATCGGGCACTTGGACTATGTAGGTTACCTAGCCGCCACTTGGACTATCTAGGTTAGTTAACAGGCACTTGGACTATTGAGGTTCCCTAGCGGGCACTTGTACTATCTAGGACACCTAGCTGGCCCTTGGACTATGTAGGTCAAGTAGCGGGCCCTTGGACTATCTAGGTTAGCTAACGGGCACTTAGATTTTTTAGGTTAACTAGCGGGCACTTGGAATATATAGGTTAACTAGCAGTCCCATGGACTTTGTAGGTTTACTTGCGGGTCCTTGGACTATCTAGGTCCCCTAAAGGGCACTTGGACTATCTAGGTTACCGAAAAGGCACTTGGACTATCTAGGTTACCTAGCGGGCACATGGACTATGTAGGCTAACTAGGGGGCCCTTGTACTATCTAGGTTACCTAGCGGGTACTTGAACTATCTAGGTTAATTAGCAGGCACTTGGACTATGTACGTTCCCTAGCCGGCACTTGGACTATCTATGTTAACTAGCGGGCACTTGCACTATGTAGGTTACCTAGCGGGCACTTGGATTATCTAAGTTAACCAGCTTGCACTTGGACTATGTAGGATCCTTAGCGGGCACTTGGACTATCTAGGTTGCCTAGCGGGTACTTGTACTATGTAGGTTAACTAGCGTGCCTTTGGACTATCTAGGTTACGTAGCTGCACTTGGTATATAGGTTAACTAGCGGGCCCTTGGGCTATATAGGCTAACTAGCGGACACTTGCACGATCTAGGTTAACTAGCGGGCCCTTGCACTATGTAGGTTAACTAGCGGGCCCATGGATTATGTAGGTTTACTAGCAGGCACTTGGACTATCTAGGTTAACTAGCATGCACTTGGACTATGTAGGTTCCTTAGCAGGCACTTGGATTATCTAGGTTGCCTAGCGGGCACTTGGACTATGTAGGTTAACTAGCATGCACTTGGACTATCTAGGATACGTAGCGGGCACTTGGTATATAGGTTAACTAGCGGGCACTTGGACTATGTAGGTTAACTAGAGGACACTTGGACTATCTAGGTTAACTAGTGGGCCCTGGGACTATGTAGGTTAACAAGCGGGCACTTGGACAATCTAGGTTAACTAGCGGGCACTTGGACGATCTAGGTTAACTAGCGGGCACTTGGACTATCAAAGTTAACAAGTGAGCCCTTGGACTATGTAGGTTAACTAGCGGGCCCTTGGACTATCTAGGTTACCTAGCGGGCACATGGACCATATAGGTTACCTAGAGGGCACTTGGACTATGTAGGTTACGTAGTGGACACTTGGACTATCTAGGTTAATGAACTGGCAATTGGAATATGCAGGTAACCTAGCGGGCACTTGGACTTCTATGTTAACGAAGGGGCACTTGGATTATGTAGGTTGCTTAGCGGGCACTAGGACTATCTAGGTTAGGTAACGGGCACTTTGAGTATCTAGGTTACCTAGCGGGAACTTGGACAATGTAAGTTACCTAGCGGGCACTTGGACTATCTAGGTTACCTAACGGGCACTTTGACTGTCTAGGTTACATAGCGGGCACGTGGACTATGTAGGTTAACTAGCGAGCACTTGGACTCTAGGTTACCTAGCGGGCACTTGGACTATCTAGGTTACCTAGCGGGCCCTTGGACTATGTAGGTTTCCTAGCGGGCACTTGGACTATCTAGGTTAACGAACGGGCACTTGGACTATGTAGGTAACCTAGCGGGCACTTGGACAGTCTAGGTTACCTAGCGGGCACTTGGACTATCTAGGTTAATAAATGGGCACTTGGACTATGTAGGTTACCTAGCGGGCACTGGGACTATGTAGGATCCCTATCAGACATTTGGACTACTTAGGTTACCTAGCGGGCACTTGAACTATCTAGGTTAACTAGCGGACACTTGGACTATCTAGGTTATCTAGCTTGCACTTGGACTATGAAGGTTCCCTAGCGGGCACTTGGATTATCTAGGTTACCCAGTGGGCACTTGGACAATATAGGTCAATTAGCGGGTCCTTGGAATATCTAAGTTAACTAGCCGGCCCACTGACACTGTTGGTTAACTAGCGGGCACTTGGACGATCTAGGTTAACTAGAGGGCACTTGGACTATATAGGTTAACTAGGGGGAACTTGGATTATCTAGGTTACCTAGCGGGCACTTGGACTATGTAGGTTCCCTAGGGGGCATTTGGACTATATAGATAACCTAGCGGGCCCTTAGACTTTGTAGGTTACCTTGCGGGCCCTTGGACTATGTAGGTTAACTAGCAGGCTCTTGGACTATGTAGGTTACCTAGCGGGCACTTGGACGATCTAGGTTAACTAGCGGGTACTTGGACTATGTAGGTTAACTTGCGGGACCTTGGACTATGTAGATTAACTAGCGGCACTTGGACTATCTACGTTATCTAGCGGGCCCTTGGACTATGTAGATTCCCTAGCGGGCATTTGGACTATATAGATAATCTAGTGGGCACTTAGACTTTGTAGGTTACCTAGCGGGCACTTTGACTACCTAGGTTACCTAGCTGGTACATGAACTATCTACGTTACCTAGCGGGTTCTTGGAGTATGTAGGTTACCTAGCGGGCTGTTGGACTATCTAGGTTACCAAGCGGGCACTTGGACTATCTCGGTAAACTAACGGGCTCTTGGACTATGTAGGTTCCCTAGCGGGCCCTTGGACTATGTAAATTCCCTAGCGGGCACTAGGACTATGTGGGTTTCATGGCGGGCATTTGGACTATCTAGGTTACCTAACGGGCACTTGGACTATGTAGGTTCCCTAGCGGGCACTTGGACTATGTAGGTTACCTAGCGGGCACTTGGAGTACCTAGGTTACCTAGTGGGCATTTGGACTATGTAGGTTAACTAGGGGGCACTAGGACTCTGTAGGTTTCCTAGCGGGCCCTTGGACTACCTAGGTTACCTATCGGGCATTTGGACTATGTAGGCTCCCTAGCAGTCATTTGGACTATATAGATTACCTAGCGGGCACTTAGATATTGTAGGTTATCTAGCGGGCACTTGGACTATCTAGGTTTCCTAGCTGGCACTTGAACTATCTACGTTACCTAGCGGGTACTTGGAGTATGTAGGTTACCTATCGGGCTCTTGGACTATCTAGGTTACCTAGCGGGCACTGGGACTATCTAGGTTAACTAACGGGCACTTGGACTATGTAGGTTCCCTAGCGGGCCCTTGGACTTTGTAAGTTCCCTAGCGGGCACTTGGACTATGTGGGTTCCCTAGCGGGCATTTGGACTATCTAGGTTAACTAGCGGGTAAATGGACTATGTAGGTTAACTAGCGGGCCCTTGGACTATGTAGATTAACTAGCGGCACTTGGACTATCTATGTTAACTAGCGGGCCCTTGGACTATGTAGATTCCCTAGCGGGCACTTGCACTATGTATGTTCCAGCATGGGCACTTGGACTATGTAGGTTCCTTAGCAGGCACTTGGACTATGTAGGTTCCAGAGCGGGCACTTGGACTAACTAGATTCCCTAGCGGGCACTTGGACTATGTAGGCTCCCTAGCGGTTATTTGGACTATATAGATTACATAGCGGGCACTTATACTTTGTAGGTTACCTAGTGGGCACTTGGACTATCTAGGTTACCTAACAGGCACTTGAACTATCTACGTTACCTAGCGGGTACTTGGAGTATGTAGGTTACCTACCGGGCTGTTGGACTATCTAGGTTACCATGCGGGCACTTGGACTATGTACGTTTCCTAGCGGGTACTTGGACTAGATAGGTTCCCTAGCGGGCACTTGGACTATGTAGGTTCCCTATCGGGCACTTGGACTATCTAGGTTAACTAGCGAGCACTTGGACTATCTAGGTTAACTAGCGGGCATTTGGACTATTAGGGCCCCTAGCGGGCATTTGGACTATATTGGTTACCTCGCGGGCACTTGGACTATGTAAGTTAACTAGCGGGAACTTGGACTATTTAGGTTAACTAGCGGGCCCTTGGACATTGTAGGTTAACTAGCGGGCCCTTGGATGATGTAGGTTAACTAGCGGGCCCTTGGACTATGTAGGTTAACTAGCGGGCCCTTGGACTATATAGGTTACCTAGTGGGCACTTGGACGATCTAGGTTAACTAGCGGGTACTTGGACTATGTAGGGTAACTAGCGGGCCCTTGGACTATGTAGATTCCATAGCGGGCACTTGGACTATGTAGGTTCCCTAGCAGTCACTTGGACTATGTAGGTTCCAGAGCGGGCACTTGGACTATCTAGGTTCACTAGCGGGCACTTGTACTATGTAGGTTAATTAGCGGATACTTGGACGATCTAGGTTAACTAGCGGCACTTGGACTATCTACATTAACTAGCGGGCCCTTGGACTATGTAGATTGCCTAGCGGGCACTTGGAATATGTAGGTTCCCTAGCGGGCACTTGGACTCTGTATGTTCCCTGCGGACACTTGAACTATGTAAGTTAACTACCGGGCACATGGACTATGTAGGTTAACTACCGGGCACATGGACTATGTAGGTTAACTAGCAGGCCCTTGGACTATCTAGGTTACCTAGCGGGCACTTGGACTATGTAGGTTAACTACCGGGCACTTGCACTATCTAGGTTACGGAACGGGCATTTGGACTATGTAGGTAACCTAGCGGGCACTTGGAGAGTCTAGGTTACCTAGCGGGCACTTGGAGTTCTAGGTTAACGAACGGGCACTTGGACTATGTATGTTGCAGGGCAATTGGACTATCTTGATTAGGTAACGGGTTCTTGGACTATCTAGGTTTCTTAGCGGGCACTTGGACGATCTAGGTTAACTAGAGGGCACTAGGACTATCTAGGTTAACTAGCGTGCACTTGGACTATCTAGGTTTTTAGCGGTACATGGACTATGTAGGTTAACTAGCGGGCACTTGGACTATGTAGATTAACTAGCGGCACTTGGACTATCTACGTTAACTAGCGGGCCCTTGGACTATGTAGATTCCCTAGCGGGCATTTGGACTATATAGATAACCTAGCAGGCACTTAGACTTTGTAGGTTACCTAGCGGCACAAGAACTATCTAGGTTAACTAGCTGGCACTTGAACTATCTACGTTATAGCGGGTTCTTGGAGTATGTAGGTTACCTAGAGGGCTGTTGGACTATCTAAGTTACCAAGCGGGCACTGGGACTATCTAGGTTAACTAACGGGAACTTGGACTATGTAGGTTCCCTAGCGGACCCTTGGACTATGTGGGTTCCCTAGTGGGCATTTGGACTATCTAGGTTACCTAACGGGCACTTGGACTATGTAGGTTCCCTACGGGCACTTGGATTATGTAGGTTCCCTATCGGGCACTTGGACTATGTAGGTTAACTTGTGTGCATTTGTACTATGTAGGTTACCTAGTGGGCACTTGGACTATGTAGGTTACCAAGTGGGCACTTGGACTATCTAGGTTACCTAGGGGGAACCTGGAATTTGCAGGTTAACTAGTGGGCTCTTGGACTATGTACGTTCCCTAGCGGGCACTTGGACTATCTACGTTACCTAGCGGGCATTTGGACTATGTACGTTACCTAGCAGGCACTTGGACTATGTACGTTTCCTAGCGGGTACTTGGACTATCTAGGTTAACTAGCGGGCACTGGGACTATCTAGGTTAACTAGCGAGCACCTGGACTATCTAGGTTAACTAGTGGGCATTTGGAATTTTAGGGCACCTAGCGGGCATTTGGACTATTTTGGTTACCTAGCGGGCAATTGGACTATGTAGGTTAACGAACGGGCACTTGGACTATGTGGGAAACGTAGTGGTCACTTGAACTGTCTAGGTTACCTAGCGGGCACTTGTACTATGTAGGTTAACTAGCAGGCCCTTGGACTATCTAGATTAACTAGCGGGCCCTTGGACGATGTAGGTTAACTAGCGGGCACTCGCACTATGTAGGCTAACTAGCGGGCCCATGGACTATGTATTTTCCCTAGCGGGCATTTGGACTATTTAGGTTACCTAGCGGGCACTTGGACGATGTAGGTTACCTAGCGGGCACTTGGACTATCTAGGTTACCTAACAGGCACTTGGACTATCTAGGTTAACTAACGGGCACTTGGACTATGTAGGTTGCCTAGCGGGCACTTGGATTATGTAGGTTCCCTATAGGGCACTTGGACTTTGTAGGTTAACTAGCGGGCACTTGGACTATCTAGGTTACCTAGTGGGCACTTGGATTATCTAGGTTAACGAACGGGCATTTGGACAATGTAGGTTACCTAGCCGCCACTTGGACTATCTAGGTTAGCTAACAGGCACTTAGACTATCTAGGTTCCCTAGCGGGCTCTTGTACTACCTAGGTTATCTAGCTGGCACTTTGACTATGTAGGTCAACAAGCGGGTCCTTGGACTATCTAGGTTAGCCAACGGGCACTTAGATTATGTAGGTTAACTAGCGGGAACTTGGAATATGTAGGTTAACTAGCAGGCCCATGGACTATGTAGGTTTACTAGCGGGCCCTTGGACTATCTAGGTTCCCTAAAGGGCACTTGGACTATCTAGGTTCCCTAAAGAGCACTTGGACTATCTAGGTTACCTAGCGGGCACTTGGACTATGTAGGCTAACTAGGGGGCCCTTTGATGATCTAGGTTACCTAGCGGGTACTTGAACTATCTAGGTTACCTAGCGGGCACTGGGACTATGTACGTTCCCTAGCGGGCATTTGAACTATCTAGGTTAACTAGCGGGCACTTGGAATATGTAGGTTAACTAGCGGACACTTGCACTATGTAGGTTACCTAGCAGGCACTTGGACTATCTAGGTTAACTAGCGGGCACTTGGACTATCTAGGATAACTAGCGTGCACTTGGACTATGTAGGTTTCTTAGCGGGCACTTGGACTATCTAGGTTGCCTAGCGGGCACGTGGAGGATATACGTTAACTAGCGTGCCCTTGGAATATCTAGGTTACGTTTCGGGCACTTGGTATATAGGTTAACTAGCGGGCACTTGGATTATGAAGGTTAACTAGAGGAAACTTGGACTATCTAGGTTAACTAGTGGGCCCTTGGACTATGTAGGTTAACTAGCAGGCACTTGGACAATCTAGGTTAACTAGCGGGCACTTGCAAGATCTAGGTTAACTAGCAGGCACTTGGACTATCAAAGTGAACAAGTGAGCCCTTGGATTATGTAGGCTAACTAGCGGGGCCTTGGACTATCTAGGTTACCTAGCGGTCACATGGACTATATAGTTTACCTAGCGGGCAATTGGACTATGTAGGTTACCTAGTGGGCACTTGGACTTCTAGGTTAACGAACGGGCTCTTGGACTATTTAGGTTGCCTAGCGGGCACTTGGACTATCTAGGTTAGGTAACTGGCACTTGGACGATCTAGGTTACCTAGCGGGCACTTGGACTTCTAGGTTAACGAACGGGCTCTTGGACTATTTAGGTTGCCTAGCGGGTACTTGGACTATCTAGGTTAGGTAACGGGCACTTGGACTATCTATGTTACCTAGCGGGAACTTGGACAATGTAAGTTACCTAGCGGGCACTTGGATTATCTAGGTTACCTAACGGGCACTTTGACTATCTAGGTTACATAGCGGGCACTTGGACTATGTAGGTTAACTAGCGAGCACTTGGACTCTAGGTTATCTAGCAGACACTTGGACTATCTACATTACCTCGCGGGCCCTTGGCTATGTAGGTTTCCTCGCGGGCACTTGGACTATCTAGGTTAACGAACGGGAATTTGGACTATGTAGGTAACCTAGCGGGCACTTGGACAGTCTAGGTTACCTAGTGGGCACTTGGATTATCTAGGTTAAAGAACGGGCAATTGGACAATGTAGATTACCTAGCGGGCACTTGGACTATGTAGGATCCCTATTGGATATTTGGACTACTTAGGTTACCTAGCGGGCACTTGGACTATCTAGGTTAGCTAGCGGGCACTTGGACTATCTAGGTCAACTAGTGGGCCCTTGTACTATGTAGGTTAACTAGCGAGCACTTGGACTATCTAGGTTAACTAGCGGACATTGGACTATGTAGGTTAACTAGCGGGCCTTTGGACTATGTAAGTTAACTAGCGGGCACTTGGACGATCTAGGTTAACTAGTGGGCACTTGGATGATCAATGTTAACTAGCGGGCACTTGGACTATCTATGTTAGCTAATGGGCACATGGACTAAGTACGTCCACTAGTGGGCACTTGGACTATCTAGGTTAACTAACGGGCACTTGGACAATCTAGGTTACCTAGCGGGCACTTGTCCTATCTAGGATACCTAGCTGGCACTTGGACTATGTAGGTCAACTAGCAGGCCCTTGGACTATCTAGGTTAGCTAACGGGCACTTAGATTATGTAGGTTAACTAGCGGGCACTTGGAATATGTAGGTTAACTAGCGGGCCCTTGGACCATGTAGGTTTACTTGCGGGCCCTTCGACTATCTAGGTTCCCTAAAGGACACTTGAACTATCTAGGTTACCGAAAAGGCACTTGGACTATCTAGGTTACCTAGCGGGCACTTTGACTATGTAGGCCAACTAGGGGGCCTTGGACTGTCTAGGTTACCTAGCGGGTACTTGAACTATCTAGGTTAACTAGCGGGCACTTGGAGTATGTAGGTTAACTAGTGGACACTTGCACTATGTAGGTTACCTAGCAGGCACTTGGACTATCTAGGTTAACTAGCGGGCACTTGGACTATGTAGGATAACTAGCGTGCACTTGGACTATGTAGGTTCCTTAGCGGGCACTTGGACTATCTAGGTTGCCTAGCGGGCACTTGCACTATGTAGGTTAACCAGCGTGCCCTTGGACTATCTAGGTTACGTAGCGGGGACTTGGTATATAGGTTAACTAGCGGGCACTTGGACTATATAGGCTAACTAGCGGACACTTGCACGATCTAGGTTAACTAGCGGGCCCTTGCACTATGTAGGTTAACTAGCGGGCCGATGGATTATGTAGGTTTACTAGCAGGCACTTGGACTATCTAGGTTACCTAGCAGGCACTTTGACTATATAGGTTAACTAAAGGGCACCTGGAGTATGTAGGTCGCCGTGCGGGCACTTGGATTATGTAGGTTCCCTATCGGGCACTTGGACTATGTAGGTTAACGAAGGGGCACTTGGACTATGTGGGTAAACTAGTGGTCACTTGAACTGTCTAGGTTACCTACCGGGCACTTAAACTATGTAGGTTAACGAGCGGGCACTTGGACTATCTAGGTTAACTAGCAGGCCCTTGGACGATGTAGGTTAACTAGCGTGCCCTTGCACTATGTAGGCTAACTAGCGGGCCCATGGATTATGTAGGTTTACTAGCAGGCACTTGGACTATCTAGGTTAACAAGCGGGCACTGGACTATGTAGTTTCCCTAGTGGGCATTTGGACTATTTAGGTTACCTAGCGGGCACTTGGACTATGTAGGTTAACTAGCGGGTACATGGACTATCTAGGTGACCTAGCAGGCACTTTGACTATCTAGGTGAACAAACGGGCACTTGGACTATGTAGGTTAACTAGCAGGCACTTGGACTGTCTAGGTTACCTAGTGGGCACTTGGATTATCTCGGTTAACGAACGGGAACTTGGATTATCTAGGTTACCTAGCGGGCACTTGGACTATGTAGGCCAACTAGGGGGACGTTGGACTATCTAGGTTAACTAGCGGGCACTTGGAGTATGTAGGTTAACTAGAATGCCCTTGGACAATCTAGGTTACGTAGCGGGCACTTGGTGTATAGGTTAACTAGCGGGCACTTGGACTATATAGGCTAACTAGCGGACACTTGCACGATGTAAGTTAACTAGCGGGCCCTTGAACTATGTAGGTTAACTAGCGGGCCCATGGATTATGTAGGTTTACTAGCAGGCACTTTGACTATCTAGGTTAACTAGCAGGCACTTGGGCTATGTAGTTTCCCTAGCAGGCATTTGGACTATTTAGGTTACCATCGGGAACTTGGACTATGTAGGTTACCTAGCGGGCACTTGGACTATCTAGGTTACCTAGCAGGCACTTTGACTATCTAGGTTAACTAACGGGCACCTGGATTATGTAGGTTGCCGAGCAGGCACTTGGATTATGTAGGTTCCCTATCGGGCACTTGGACTGTCTAGGTTACCTAGCCGCCACTTGGACTATCTAGGTTAGCTAACAGGCACTTGTACTATCTAGGTTACCTAGCTGGCACGTAGATTATGTAGGTTAAATAGCGGGCACTTGGAATATGTAGGTTAACTAGCGGACACTTGCACTATGTAGGTTAACTAGCGGGCCCATGGACTATGTAGGTTTACTAGCGGACACTTGCACTATGTAGGTTAACTAGCGGGCCCATGGACTATGTAGGTTTACTAGCGGGCCCTTGGATTATCTAGGTTCCCTAAAGGGCACTTAGACTATCTAGGTTACCGAACGGGCACTTGGATTATCTAGGTTACCTAGCGGGCACTTGGACTATGTAGGCTAACTAGGGGGCCCTTGGACGATCTAGGTTACCTAGCGGGTACTTCAACTATCTAGTTTAACTAGCGGGCACTTGCACTATCTAGGTTACATAGCGGGCACTTGGACTATGTAGGTTAACTAGCGGGCACTTGGACGATCTAGGTTACCTAGCGGGCACTTGTACTATGTACGTTCCCTAGTGGGCACTTGGACTATCTACGTTACCTAGCGGGCACTTGGACTATGTACGTTACCTAGCGGGCACTTGGACTATGTACGTTTCCTAGCGGGTACTTGGACTACATAGGTTCCCTAGCGGGCACTTGGTCTATCTAGGTTAACTAGCAGGCATTTTGAATTTTAGGGCCCCTAGCGGGCATTTGGACTATATTGGTTACCTAACGGGCACTTGGACTATGTAGGTTAACGAACGGGCACTTGGACTATGTGGGTAACCTAGTGGTCACTTGAACTGTCTAGGTTACCTAGCGGGCACTTAGATTATGTAGGTTAACTAGCGGGCACTTGGACTATCTAGGTTAACTAGCAGGCCCTTGGACGATGTAGGTTAACTAGCGGGCCCTTGCACTATGTAGGCTAACTAGCGGGCCCATGGATTATGTAGGTATACTGGCAGGCACTTGGACTATCTAGGTTAACTAGCGGGCACTTGGACTATGTAGTTTCCCTAGTGGGCATTTGGACTATTTAGGTTACCTAGCGGGCACATGGACTATGTAGGTTACCTAGGGGGCACATGGACTATCTAGGTGAACTAGCAGGCACTTTGACTATCTAGGTTAACTAACTGGCACTTGGACTTTGTAGGTTAACTAGCGGGCACTTGGACTGTCTAGGTTACCTAGTGGGCACTTGGAATATCTCGGTTAACGAACGGGCACTTGGATTATCTAGGTTAACAACGGGCACTTTGACTATGTACTTTTCCTCGCGGGCACTTGGACTATCTAGGTTAACGAAGGGCACTTGGACTATGTAGGTTACCTAACGGGCACTTGGAGAGTCTAGGTTACCTAGCGGGCACTTGGATTATGTAGGTTCCCTATCGGGCACTTGGACTATGTAGGTTAACTAGCGGGCACTTGGATTATCTAGGTTACCTAGCGGGCACTTGTACTATGTACGTTCGCTAGTGGGCACTTGGACTATGTACGTTACCTAGCGGGCACTTGGACTATGTACGTTACCTCGCGGGCACTTGGACTATGTACGTTTCCTAGCGGGTACTTGGACTAGATAGGTTCCCTAGCGGGAACTTGGACTATCTAGGTTAACTAGCAGGCCCTTGGACGATGTAGGTTAACTAGCGGGCATTTGCACTATGTAGGCTAACTAATGGGCCCATGGATTATGTAGGTTTACTAGCAGGCACTTGGACTATCTAGGTTAACTAGAGGGCACTTGGACTATGTAGTTTCCCTAGTGGGCATTTGGACAATTTAGGTTACCTAGCGGGCACTTGGACTATGTAGGTTACCTAGCGGGCACATGGATTATCTAGGTGACCTAGCAGGCACTTTGACTATCTAGGTTAACTAACGGGCACTTGGACTATGTAAGTTAACTAGCGAGCACTTGGACTATCTAGGTTACCTAGTGGGCACATGGATTATCTCGGTTAACGAACGGGAACTTGGATTATCTAGGTTAACAACGGGCACTTGGACTATGTAGGTTTCCTCGCGGGCACTTGGACTATCTAGGTTAACGAACGGGCACTAGGACTATGTAGGTAACCTAGCGGGCACTTGGACAGTCTAGGTTACCTAGCGGGCACTTGGACTATCTAGGTTAACGAACGGGCACTTGGACAATGTAGGTTACCTAGCGGGCACTTGGACTATGTTGGATCCCTACCGGATATTTGGACTACTTAGGTTACCTAGCGGGCACTTGGACTATCTAGGTTAACTAGCGGACCTTGGACTATGTAGGTTAACTAGCGGGCCTTTGGACTATGTAGGTTAACTAGCGGGCACTTGGATGATCTAGGTTAACTAGAGGGCACATGGACTATCTAGGTTAACTAGCGGGCACTTGGATGATCAATGTTAACTAGCGGGCACTTGGACTATCTAGGTTAGCTAATGGGCACCTGGACTAAGTACGTCCCCTAGTGGGCACTTGGACTATCTAGGTTACCTAGCGGGCACTTGGACAATCTAGGTTACCTAGCGGGCACTTGTACTATCTAGGATACCTAGCTGGCACTTGGACTATGTAGGTCAACTAGCGGGCCC
The DNA here is from genome assembly GCF_050624435.1 of Tenrec ecaudatus. Classification (NCBI taxonomy): domain Eukaryota; kingdom Metazoa; phylum Chordata; class Mammalia; order Afrosoricida; family Tenrecidae; genus Tenrec; species Tenrec ecaudatus. The sequence continues at coordinate 1,411,122 of NW_027457626.1, forward strand.
TTGGACTATCTAGGTTAGCTAACGGGCACATAGATTATGTAGGTTAACTAGCGGGCACTTGGAATATGTAGGTTAACTAGCGGGCCCTTGGACTATGTAGGTTTACTTGCGGGCCCTTCGACTATCTAGGTTCCCTAAAGGGCACATGGACTATCTAAGTTACCAAAAGGGCACTTGGACTATCTTGGTTACCTAGCGGGCACTTGGACTATGTAGGCCAACTAGGGGGCCCTTGGACTATCTAGGTTAACTAGCGGGCACTTGGAGTATGTAGGGTAACTAGCATGCCCTTGGACTATCTAGGTTACGTAGCGGGCACTTGATATATAGGTTAAGTAGCGGGCACTTGGACTATATAGGCTAACTAGCGGACACTTGCACGATCTAGGTTAACTAGCGGGCCCTTGCACTATGTAGGTTAACTAGCGAGCCCATGGATTATGTAGGTTTACTAGAAGGCACTTGGACTATCTAGGTTAACTAGCAGGCATTTGGACTATGTAGTTTCCCTAGCGGGCATTTGGACTATTTAGGTTACCATCGGGAACTTGGACTATGTAGGTTAACTAGCGGGCACTTTGACTATCTAGGTTACCTAACGGGCACCTGGAGTATGTAGGTTGCCGAGCAGGCACTTGGATTATGTAGGTTCCCTATCGGGCACTTGGACTGTCTAGGATACCTAGCGGGCACTTGGATTATATAGGTTAACGAACGGGCATTTGGAATATGTAGGTTACCTAGCCACCACTTGGATTATCTAGGTTAGCTAACAGGCACTTGTACTATCTGGATTCCCTAGCGGGCACTTGTACTATCTAGGTTACCTAGCTGGCACTTAGATTATGTAGGTTAAATAGCGGGCACTTGGAATATCTAGGTTACGTTTCAGGCACTTGGTATATAGGTTAAGGAGCGGGCACTTGGATTATGTAGGTTAACTAGAGAACACTTGGACTTTCTAGGTTAACTAGTGGGCCCTTGGACTATTTAGGTTAACTAGCGGGCACTTGGACAATCTAGGTTAACTAGCGGGCACTTGAAAGATCTAGGTTAACTAGCGGGCACTTGGACTATCAATGTGAAAAAGTGAGCCCTTGGACTATGTAGGTTAACTAGCAGGCCCTTGAACTATCTAGGTTGCTAGCGGGCACTTGGACTATATAGGTTACCTAGCGGGCACTTGGACTATGTAGGTTACCTAGTGGGCACTTGGACTATCTAGGTTAACGAATGGGCACTTGGAATATGCAGGTATCCTAGCGGGCACTTGGACAGTCTAGGTTACCTAGCGGGCACTTGGACTTCTAGGTTAACGAACGGGCTCTTGGACTATGTAGGTTGCCTAGCGGGCACTTGGACTATCTAGGTTAGGTAATGGGCACTTGGACTATCTAGGTTACCTAGCGGGAACTTGGACAATGTAAGTTACCTAGCGGGCACTTGGACTATCTAGGTTACCTAACGGTCACTTTGAATATCTAGGTTACATAGCGGGCACTTGGACTATGTAGTTTAACTACCGAGGACCTGGACTCTAGGTTATCTATCGGACACTTGGATTATCTAGGTTACCTAGCGGGCCCTTGGACTATGTATGTTTCCTCGCGGGCACTTGGACTATGTAGGTTACGCACGGGCACTTGGACTATGTAGGTAACCTAGCGGGCACTTGGACAGTCTAGGTTACCTAGCGGGCACTTGGACTATCTAGGTTATCGAACGGGCACTTGGACAATGTAGGTTACCTAGCGGGCACTTGGACTATGTAGGATCCCTATCGGATATTTGGCCTACTTAGGTTACCTAGCGGGCACTTGGACTATCTAGGTTAGCTAGCGGGCACTTGGACTATCTAGGTCAACTAGTGGGCCCTTGTACTATGTAGGTTAACTAGCGAACACTTGGACTATCTAGGTTAACTAGCGGACCTTGGACTATGTAGGTTAACTAGCGGGCCTTTGGACTATGTAGGTTAACTAGCGGGCACTTGGACGATCTAGGTTAACTAGAGGGCACTTGGACTATCTAGGTTAACTAGCGGGCACTTGGATGATCAATGTTAACTAGCGGGCACTTGGACTATCTAGGTTAGCTAATGGGCACATGGATTAAGTACGTCCCCTAGTGGGCACTTGTAGTATCTAGGTTAACTAATGGGCACTTGGACAATCTAGGTTACCTAGCGGGCACTTGTACTATCTAGGATACCTAGCTGGCACTTGGACTATGTAGGTCAACTAGCGGGCCCTTGGACTATCTAGGATAGCTAACGGGCTCTTAGATTATGTAGGTTAACTAGCGGGCAATTGGAATATGTAGGTTAACTAGCGGGCCCTTGGACTATGTAGGTTTACTTGCGGGCCCTTCGACTATCTAGGTTCCCTTAAGGGCACATGGACTACCTAGGTTACCGAAAAGGCACTTGGACTATCTAGGTTACCTAGCGGGCACTTGGACAATGTAGGCCAACTAGGGGGCCCTTGGACTATCTAGGTTAACTAGCGGGCACTTGGAGTATGTAGGGTAACTAGCATGCCCTTGGACTATCTAGGTTATGTTGCGGGCACTTGGTATATAGGTTAACTAGCGGGCACTTGGACTATATAGGCTAACTAGCGGACACTTGCACGATCTAGGTTAACTAGCGGGCCCTTGCACTATGTAGGTTAACTAGCGGGCCCATGGATTATGTAGGTTTACTTGCAGGCACTTTGACTATCTAGGTTAACTAGCAGGCACTTGGACTATGTAGTTTCCCTAGCGGGCATTTGGACTATTTAGGTTACCATCGGGAACTAGGACTATGTAGGTTACCTAGCGGGCACTTGGACTATGTAGGTTACCTAGCAGGCACTTTGACTATCTAGGTTAACTAACGGGCACCTGGAGTATGTAGGTTGCCGAGCAGGCACTTGGATTATGTAGGTTCCCTATCGGGCACTTGGACTGTCTAGGTTACCTAGCAGGCACTTGCATTATCTAGGTTAATGAACGGGCACTTGGACTATGTAGGTTACCTAGCCGCCACTTGGATTATCTAGGTTAGCTAAAAGGCACTTGTACTATCTAGATTCCCTAGCGGGCACTTGTACTATCTAGGTTACCTAGCTGGCACTTAGATTATGTAGGTTAAATAGCGGGCACTTGGAATATCTAGGTTACGTTTCGGGCACTTGTACTATCTAGGTTACCTAGCTGGCACTTAGATTATGTAGGTTAAATAGCGGGCACTTGGAATATCTAGGTTACGTTTCGGGCACTTGGTATATAGGTTAAGGAGCGGGCACTTGGATTATGTAGGTTAACTAGAGAACACTTGGACTATCTAGGTTAACTAGTGGGCCCTTGGACTATGTAGGTTAACTAGCGGGCACTTGGACAATCTAGGTTAACTAGCGGGCACTTGAAAGATCTAGGTTAACTAGCGGGCACTTGGACTATCAAAGTGAACAAGTGAGCCCTTGGACTATGTAGGTTAACTAGCAGGCCCTTGGACTATCTAGGTTACCTAGCGGGCACTTGGACTATATAGGTTACCTAGCGGGCACTTGGATTATGTAGGTTACCTAGTGGGCACTTGGACTATCTAGGTTAATGAATGGGCACTTGGAATATGCAGGTAACCTAGCGGGCACTTGGACTGTCTAGGTTACCTAGCGGGCACTTGGACTTCTAGGTTAACGAACGGGCTCTTGGACTATGTAGGTTGCCTAGCGGGCACTTGGACTATCTAGGTTAGGTAACGGGCACGTGGACTATCTAGGTTACCTAGCGGGAACTTGGACAATGTAAGTTACCTAGCGGGCACTTGGACTATCTAGGTTACCTAACGGGCACTTTGAATATCTAGGTTACATAGCGGGCACTTGGACTATGTAGGTTAACTACCGAGCACCTGGACTCTAGGTTATCTAGCGGACACTTGGTTTATCTAGGTTACCTAGCGGGCCCTTGGTCTATGTAGGTTTCCTCGCGGGCACTTGGACTATCTAGGTTAACGAACGGGCACTTGGACTATGTAGGTAACCTAGCGGGCACTTGGACAGTCTAGGTTACCTAGCGGGCACTTGGACTATCTAGGTTAACGAACGGGCACTTGGACAATGTAGGTTACCTAGCGGGCACTTGGACTATGTAGGATCCCTATCGGATATTTGGACTACTTAGGTTACCTAGCGGGCACTTGGACTATCTAGGTTAGCTAGCGGGCACTTGGACTATCTAGGTCAACTAGTGGGCCCTTGTACTATGTAGGTTAACTAGCGAACACTTGGACTATCTAGGTTAACTAGCGGACCTTGGACTATGTAGGTTAACTAGCGGGCCTTTGGACTATGTAGGTTAACTAGCGGGCACTTGGACGATCTAGGTTAACTAGAGGGCACTTGGACTATCTAGCTTAACTAGCGGGCACTTGGATGATCAATGTTAATTAGCGGGCACTTGGACTATCTAGGTTAGCTAATGGGCACATGGGCTAAGTACGTCGCCTAGTGGTCACTTGGACTATCTAGGTTAACTAATGGGCACTTGGACAATCTAGGTTACCTAGCGGGCACTTGTACTATCTAGGATACCTAGCAGGCACTTGGACTATGTAGGTCAACTAGCGGGCCCTTGGACTATCTAGGTTAGCTAACGGGCACTTAGATTATGTAGGTTAACTAGCGGGCACTTGGACTATGTAGGTTACCTAGCAGGCACATTGACTATCTAGGTTAATTAACGGGCACCTGGAGTATGTAGGTTGCCGAGAGGGCACTTGGATTATGTAGGTTCCCTATCGGGCACTTGTACTATCTAGGTTACCTAGCTGGCACTTAGATTATGTAGGTTAAATAGCGGGCACGTGGAATATGTAGGTTAACTAGCGGACACTTGCACTATGTAGGTTAACTAGCGGGCCCTTGGACTATCTAGGTTCCCTAAAGGGCCCTTAGACTATCTAGGTTACCGAACGGGCACTTGGACTATCTAGGTTACCTAGCGGACACTTGGACTATGTAGGCTAACTAGGGGGCCCTTGGACGATCTAGGTTACCTAGCGGGTACTTCAACTATCTAGTTTAACTAGCGGGCAATTGCACTATCTAGGTTACCTAGCGGGCACTTGGACTATGTAGGTTAACTAGCGGGCACTTGGACTATCTAGGTTACCTAGCGGGCACTTGGAGTATGTACGTTACCTAGCGGGCACTTGGACTATGTACGTTTCCTAGCGGGTACTTGGACTAGATAGGTTCCCTAGCGGGCACTTGGTCTAAGTAGGTTAACTAGCGGGCACTTGGACTATCTAGGTTAACTAGCGGGCATTTGGAATATTAGGGCCCCTAGTGGGCATTTGGACTATATTGGTTACCTAGCGTGCACTTGGACTATGTAGGTTAACGAACGGGCACTTGGACTATGTGGGTAACCTAGTGGTCACTTGAAATGTCTAGGTTACCTAGCGGGCACTTAGACTATGTAGGTTAACTAGCGGGCTCTTGGACTATGTAGGTTTACTAGGGGGCCCTTTGACTATCTAGGTTCCCTAAAGGGCACTTGGAATATCTAGGTTCCCTAAAGGGCACTTGGACTATCTAGGTTACATAGCGGGCACTTGGACTATGTAGGTTAACTAGCGGGCACTTGGACTATCTAGGTTCCCTAAAGGGCACTTGGACTATCTAGGTTCCCTAAAGGGCACTTGGACTATCTAGGTTACCTAGCGGGCACTTGGAGTATGAACGTTACCTAGCGGGCACTTGGACTATGTACGTTTCCTAGCGGGTACTTGGACTAGATAGGTTCCCTAGCGGGCACTTGGTCTAAGTAGGTTAACTAGCGAGCACTTGGACTATCTAGGTTAACTAGCGGGCATTTGGAATATTAGGGCCCCTAGCGGGCATTTGGACTATATTGGTTACCTAGCGTGCACTTGGACTATGTAGGTTAACGAACGGGCACTTGGACTATGTGGGTAACCTAGTGGTCACTTGAAATGTCTAGGTTACCTAGCGGGCACTTAGAATATGTAAGTTAACTAGCGGGCTCTTGGACTATGTAGGTTTACTAGGGGGCCCTTGGACTATCTAGGTTCCCTAAAGGGCACTTGGACTATCTAGGTTCCCTAAAGGGCACTTGGACTATCTAGGTTACATAGCGGGCACTTGGACTATGTAGGTTAACTAGCGGGCACTTGGACTATCTAGGTTCCCTAAAGGGCACCTGGACTATCTAGGTTCCCTAAAGGGCACTTGGACTATCTAGGTTACCTAGCGGGCACTTGGACTATGTAGGCTAACTAGGGGGCCCTTTGATGATCTCGGTTACCTAGCGGGTACTTGAACTATCTAGGTTAACTAGCGGACACTTGCACTATGTAGGTTACCTAGCAGGCACTTGGACTGTCTAGGTTAACTAGCGGGCCCTTGGACTATGTAGTTTCCCTAGTGGGCATTTGGACTATTTAGGTTACCTAGCGGGCACTTGGACTATGTAGGTTACCTAGCGGGCACATGGACTATCTAGGTGACCTAGCAGGCACTTTGACTATCTAGGTTAACTAACGGGCACTTGGACTTTGTAGGTTAACTAGCGGGCACTTGGACTGTCTAGGTTACCTAGTTGGCACTTGGATTATCTCGGTCAACGAACGGGCACTTGAATTATCTAGGTTAACAACGGGCACTTGGACTATGTAGGTTTCCTCGCGGGCACTTGGACTATCTAGGTTAACTAGCGGGTATTTGGAATATTAGGGCCCCTAGCGGGCATTTGGACTATATTGGTTACCTAGCGTGCACTTGGACTATGTAGGTTAACGAACGGGCACTTGGACTATGGGGGTAACCTAGTGGTCACTTGAAATGTCTAGGTTACCTAGCGGTCACTTAGACTATGTAGGTTAACTAGCGGGCTCTTGGACTATGTAGGTTTACTAGGGGGCCCTTGGACTATCTAGGTTCCCTAAAGGGCACTTGGACTATCTAGGTTCCCTAAAGGGCACTTGCACTATCTAGGTTACCTAGCGGGCACTTGGACTATGTAGGTTAACTAGCGGGCACTTGGAATATCTAGGTTCCCTAAAGGGCACTTGGACTATCTAGGTTCCCTAAAGGGCACTTGGACTATCTAGGTTACCTAGCTGGCACTTAGATTATGTAGGTTAAATAGCGGGCACTTGGAATATCTAGGTTACGTTTCGGGCACTTGGTATATAGGTTAACTAGCGGGCACTTGGATTATGTAGGTTAACTAGAGGACACTTGGACTATCTAGGTTAACTAGTGGGCCCTTGGACTATGTAGGTTAACTAGCGGGCACTTGAAAGATCTAGGTTAACTAGTGGGCACTTGGACTATCAAAGTGAACAAGTGAGCCCTTGGACTATGTAGGTTAACTAGCAGGCCCTTGGACTATCTAGGTTACCTAGCGGGCACTTGGACTATGTAGGTTACCTAGTGGGCACTTGGACTATCTAGGTTAATGAATGGGCACTTGGAATATGCAGGTAACCTAGCGGGCACTTGGACTGTCTAGGTTACCTAGCGGGCACTTGGACTTCTAGGTTAACGAACGGGCTCTTGGACTATGTTGGTTGCCTAGCGGGCACTTGGACTATCAAGGTTAGGTAACGGGCACTTGGACTATCTAGGTTACCTAGCGGGAACTTGGACAATGTAAGTTACCTAGCGGGCACTTGGACTATCTAGGTTACCTAACGGGCACTTTGAATATCTAGGTTACATAGCGGGTACTTGGACTATGTAGGTTAACTACCGAGGACCTGGACTCTAGGTTATCTAGCGGACACTTGGATTATCTAGGTTACCTAGCGGGCCCTTGGTCTATGTAGGTTTCCTCGCGGGCACTTGGACTATCTAGGTTAACGAACGGGCACTTGGACTATGTAGGTAACCTAGCGGGCACTTGGACAGTCTAGGTTACCTAGCGGGCACTTGGACTATGTAGGCTAACTAGGGGGGCCCTTGGACGATCTAGGTTACCTAGCGGGTACTTCAACTATCTAGTTTAACTAGCGGGCACTTGCACTATCTAGGTTACCTAGCGGGCACTTGGACTATGTAGGTTAACTAGCGGGCACTTGGACTATATAGGTTACCTAGCGGGCACTTGGACTATGTACGTTACCTAGTGGGCACTTGGACTATGTACGTTTCCTAGCGGGTACTTGGACTAGATAGGTTCCCTAGCGGGCACTTGGTCTAACTAGGTTAACTAGCGGGCACTGGGACTATCTAGGTTAACTAGCGAGCACTTGGATTATCTAGGTTAACTAGCGGGCATTTGGAATATTAGGGCCCCTAGCGGGCATTTGGAGTATATTGGTTACCTATCGTGCACTTGGACTATGTAGGTTAACGAACGGGCACTTGGACTATGTGGGTAACCTAGTGGTCACTTGAAATGTCTAGGTTAACTAGCGGGCACTTAGACTATGTAGGTTAACTAGCGGGCACTTGGACTATGTAGGTTTACTAGCGGGCCCTTGGACTATCTAGGTTCCCTAAAGGGCACTTGGACTATCTAGGTTCCCTAAAGGGCACTTGGACTATCTAGGTTACCTAGCGGGCACTTGGACTATGTAGGCTAACTAGGGGGCCCTTTGATGATCTAGGTTACCTAGCGGGTCCTTGAACTATCTAGGTTAACTAGCGGACACTTGAACTATGTAGGTTACCTAGCAGGCACTTGGACTATCTAGGTGAACTAACGGGCACCTGGAGTATGTAGCTTGCCGAGCGGGCACTCGGATTATGTAGGTTCCCTATGGGGCACTTGGACTATGTAGGTTAACTAGCGGACACTTGGACTGTCTAGGTTACCTAGCGGGCACTTGGATTATCTAGGTTAACGAACGGGCACTTGGACTATGTAGGTTACCTAGCCACCACTTGGACTATGTAGGTTAGCTAACAGTCACTTGGACAATCTAGATTCCCTAGCGGGCACTTGTACTATCTAGGTTAACGAACGTGCACTTAGACTATGTAGGTAACCTAGCGGGCACTTGGACTGTCTAGGTTACCTATCGGGCACTTGGCCTATCTAGGTTAACGAACGGGAACTAGGACAATGTAGGTTAACTAGCGGGCACTTGGACTATCTAGGTTAACTAGCTCACCTTGGACTATGTAGGTTAACTAGCGGGCATTTGGACTATCTAAGTTAACTAGCGGGCACTTGCACAATGCAAGTTCCGTAGGGGGCACTTTGACTATGTAGGTTCCCTAGTGGGCACTTGGACTATCTAGGTTAACTAGAGGGGCTTGGACTATGTAGGTTAACTAGCGGGCACTTGGATTATCTAGGTTAACTAGCGGGCACTTGGACTATCTAGGTTAACTAGAGGGCACTAGGACTATCTAGGTTAACTAGCGGGCACTTGGACTATCTAGGTTATCTAGCAGGTACTTGGATTATGAAGGATCCCTAGCGGGCACTTAGACTATCTAGGTTACCTAGCGGGCACTTGGACTATGTAGGTTAACTAGCGGACACTTGCACGGTCTAGGTTAACTAGCGGGCCCTTGCACTATGTAGGTTAACTAGCGGGCCCATGGATTATGTATGTTTACTAGCAGGCACTTGGACTATCTAAGTTAACTAGCGGGCACTTGGACTATGTAGTTTCCCTAGCGGGCATTTGGACTATTTAGGTTACCAAGCGGGAACTTGGACTATGTAGGTTACCTAGCAGGCACTTGGACTATCTAGGTTAACGTAAGGGCACTTGGACTATTTAGGTTACCTATCGGGCACTTGGATTATCTAGGTTAGCTAACAGGAACTTGGAATATCTAGGTTACCTAGCGGGCACTTGGACTATCTAGGTTAACGAACGGGCACTTGGACTATGTAGGTAACCTAGCGGGCACTTGGTATGTCTAGGTTACCTAGCGGGCACTTTGACTATCTAGGTTAACGAAAGGGTACTTGGACTATGTAGGATACCTAGCGGGCACTTGGATTATCTAGGTTAGCCAACAGGCACTTGGCATATCTAGGTAACCTAGTGGGCACTTGGATTATGTAGGTTACCTTGTGGGCACTTGTACTATCTAGGTTACCTAACGGGAACTTGGACTATGTAGGTTAACTTGCGGACACTTGGACGATCTAGGTTAACTAGCGGACACTTGGACTATCTAGGTTAACTAGCTGACCTTGGACTATGTAGGTTTACTAACGGGCACTTGGACTATCTAGGTTAACTTGCTCACCTTGGACTATGTAGGTTAACTAGCGGGCACTTGGACTATCTAGGTTAACTAGCGGGCATTTGCACAATGCAGGTTCCCTAGCGGGCACGTTGAGTATGTAGGTTCCCTATGGGCTTTTGGACTATCTAGGTTCCCTAACGGGCACTTGGAATATATAGGTTCCCTATCGGGCACTTGGACTATGTAGGTTCCTCAGCGGGCACTTGGACTATGTAGGTTCCCTATCGGGCATTGGACTATGTAGGTTAACTAGCAGGACCTTGGACTATCTAGGTTACCTAGCAGGCACTTGGACTATGTAGGTTAACTAGCGGGCACTTGGACAATCTAGGTTACCTAGAGGGCACTTGAACTATGTACATACCCTAGTGGGCACTTGGACTATCTAGGTTACCTAGCGGGCACTTGGACTATCTAGGTTAATTAGAGGGCCCTTGGACTATGTAGGTTAACTAGCGGGCACTTGGATTAGCTAGGTTAACTAGCGGGTACTTGGACTATCTAGATTACCTAGCGGGCCCTTGGACTATGTAGGTTAACTAGCGGGCACTTGGACTATCTAGGTTAACTAGCGGGCACTTGGACCATCTAGATTAACTAGCGGATCCTTGGACTATCTAGATTTACTAGCGGACACTTGGACTATCTAGGTTAACTAGCGGGCACTTGGACTATGTAGTTTCCCTAGCGGGCATTTGGATTACTTAGGTTATCCAGTGGGCACGTGGACTACGTAGGTTACCTAGCGGGCACTTGGACTCTGTCGGTTAACTAGAAGGCACTTGGACTATCAAGGTTACCTAGCGGGCCCTTGGACTATGTAGGTTACCAGCGGGCACTTTGACTATCTAGGTTAACGAACGTGCACTTGGACTATGTAGGTAACCTAGCGGGCACTTGGACTGTCTAGGTTACCTAGCGGGCACTTGGCCTATCTAGGTTAACCAACGGGCACTTGGACTATGTAGGTTAACTAGCGGGCACTTGGACTATCTAGGTTTCCTAGCAGGCACTCGGACTATGTACATACCCTAGTGCGCACTTGGACTATCTAGGTTACCTAGCGGGCACTTGGACTATGTACGTCCCCTAGTGGGCACTTGGACTATCTAGGTTTACTAACGGGCAGTAGGACTATCTAGGTTAACTAGCGGGCACTTGGACTATCTAGGTTATCTAGCAGGTACTTGGATTATGAAGCATCCCTAGCGGTCACTTGGACTATCTAGGTTACCTAGCGGGCACTTGCACTATGTAGGTTAACTAGCGGACACTTGCACCATCTAAGTTAACTAGCGGGCCCTTGCACTATGTAGGTTAACTAGCAGGCCCATGGATTATGTATGTTTACTAGCAGGCACTTGGACTATCTAAGTTAACTAGCGGGCACTTGGACTATGTAGTTTCCCTAGCGGGCATTCGGACTATTTAGGTTACCAAGCCGGAACTTGGACTATGTAGGTTACCTAGCAGGCACTTGGACTATCTAGGTTTACGAAAGGGCACTTGGACTATTTAGGTTACCTATCGGGCACTTGGATTATCTAGGTTAGCTAACAGGAACTTGGAATATCTAGGTTACCTAGCGGGCACTTGGACTATGTAGGTTACCTTGTGGGCACTTGTACTATCTAGGTTACCTAACGGGAACTTTGACTATGTAGCTTAACTAGCGGGCCCTTGGACTATGTAGGTTAACTAGCGGGCACTTGGACTATCTAGGTTAATTAGCTGACCTTGGACTATGTAGGTTAACTAGCGGGCACTTGGACTATCTAGGTTAACTAGCTCACCATGGACTATGTAGATTAACTAGCGGGCATTTGGACTATCTAGGTTAACTAGCGGACACTTGCAAAATGCAGGTTCCCGAGGGGGCCATTTTACTATGTAGGCTCCCTAGCGGACACTTGGACTATCTAGGTTAACTAGATGGACTTGGATTATCTAGGTTAGCCAACAGGAACTTGAAATATCTAGGTTACCTAGCGGGCACTTGGATTATGTAAGTTACCTTGCGGGCACTGGTACTATCCAGGTTACCTAACGGGAACTAGGACTATGTAGGTTAACTAGCGGGCACTTGGACTATCTAGGTTAACTAGCTCACCTTGGACTATGTAGGTTAACTAGCGGGCATTTGGACTATCTAAGTTAACTAGCGGGCACTTGCACAATGCAAGTTCCGTAGGGGGCACTTTGACTATGTAGGTTCCCTAGTGGGCACTTGGACTATCTAGGTTAACTAGAGGGGCTTGGACTATGTAGGTTAACTAGCGGGCACTTGGATTATCTAGGTTAACTAGCGGGCACTTGGACTATCTAGGTTAACTAGAGGGCACTTGGACAATCTAGATTAACTAGCGGGCCCTTAGACTATCTAGGTTTACTAGCGGGCACTTGGACTATCTAGGTTAACTAGCGGGCACTTGGACTGTCTAGGTAACCTAGCGGGCACTTGGACTATCTAGGTTAACGAACGGGCACTTGGACTATGTAGGTTACCTAGCGGGCACTTGGACTATGTAGGTTACCTGGCGGGCACTTGGACCATCTAGATTAACTAGCGGGCCCTTGGACAATCTAGGTTTACTAGCGGGCACTTGGACTATCTAGGTTAACTAGCGGGCACTTGGACTATGTAGTTTCCCTAGCGGGCATTTGGATTACTTAGGTTACCCAGTGGGCACTTGGACTATGTAGGTTACCTAGCGGTCACTTGGACTATGTAGGTTAACTAGAAGGCACTTGGACTATCAAGGTTACCTAGCGGGCCCTTGGACTATGTAGGTTACCAGCCGGCACTTTGACTATCTAGGTTAACGAACGGGCACCTGGAGTATGTAGGTTAACTAGCGGGCACGTGGATTATCTAGGTTAACTAGCTCACCTTGGACTATGTAGGTTAACTAGCGGGCATTTGGACTATCTAGGTTAACTAGCGGGCACTTGCACAATGCAGGTTCCCTAGGGGCCACTTTGACTATGTAGGTTCCCTAGCGGGCACTTGGACTATCTAGGTTAACTAGAGGGACTTGGATTATCTAGGTTAGCCAACAGGAACTTGAAATATCTAGGTTACCTAGCGGGCACTTGGATTATGTAAGTTACCTTGCGGGCACTGGTACTATCCAGGTTACCTAACGGGAACTAGGACTATGTAGGTTAACTAGCGGGCACTTGGACTATCTAGGTTAACTAGCTCACCTTGGACTATGTAGGTTAACTAGCGGGCATTTGGACTATCTAGGTTAACTAGCGGGCACTTGCACAATGCAAGTTCCGTAGGGGGCACTTTGACAATGTAGGTTCCCTAGCGGGCACTTGGACTATCTAGGTTAACTAGAGGGGCTTGGACTATGTAGGTTAACTAGCGGGCACTTGGATTATCTAGGTTAACTAGCGGGCACTTGGACTATCTAGGTTAACTAGAGGGCACTTGGACTATCTAGATTAACTAGCGGGCCCTTAGACTATCTAGGTTTACTAGCGGGCACTTGGACTATCTAGGTTAACTAGCGGGCACTTGGACTGTCTAGGTAACCTAGCGGGCACTTGGACTATCTAGGTTAACGAACGTGCACTTGGACTATGTAGGTTACCTAGCGGGCACTTGGACTATGTAGGTTACCTGGCGGGCACTTGGACCATCTAGATTAACTAGCGGGCCCTTGGACAATCTAGGTTTACTAGCGGGCACTTGGACTATCTAGGTTAACTAGCGGGCACTTGGACTATGTAGTTTCCCTAGCGGGCATTTGGATTACTTAGGTTACCCAGTGGGCACTTGGACTATGTAGGTTACCTAGCGGTCACTTGGACTATGTAGGTTAACTAGAAGGCACTTGGACTATCAAGGTTACCTAGCGGGCCCTTGGACTATGTAGGTTACCAGCCGGCACTTTGACTATCTAGGTTAACGAACGGGCACTTGGACTATGTAGGTTAACTAGCGGGCACGTGGATTATCTAGGTTAACTAGCTCACCTTGGACTATGTAGGTTAACTAGCGGGCATTTGGACTATCTAGGTTAACTAGCGGGCACTTGCACAATGCAGGTTCCCTAGGGGCCACTTTGACTATGTAGGTTCCCTAGCGGGCACTTGGACTATCTAGGTTAACTAGAGGGACTTGGATTATCTAGGTTAGCCAACAGGAACTTGAAATATCTAGGTTACCTAGCGGGCACTTGGATTATGTAAGTTACCTTGCGGGCACTGGTACTATCCAGGTTACCTAACGGGAACTAGGACTATGTAGGTTAACTAGCGGGCACTTGGACTATCTAGGTTAACTAGCTCACCTTGGACTATGTAGGTTAACTAGCGGGCATTTGCACTATCTAGGTTAACTAGCGGGCACTTGCACAATGCAAGTTCCGTCGGGGGCACTTTGACAATGTAGGTTCCCTAGCGGGCACTTGGACTATCTAGGTTAACTAGAGGGGCTTGGACTATGTAGGTTAACTAGCGGGCACTTGGATTATCTAGGTTAACTAGCGGGCACTTGGACTATCTAGGTTAACTAGAGGGCACTTGGACTATCTAGATTAACTAGCGGGCCCTTAGACTATCTAGGTTTACTAGCGGGCACTTGGACTATCTAGGTTAACTAGCGGGCACTTGGACTGTCTAGGTAACCTAGCGGGCACTTGGACTATGTAGGTTACCAGCCAGCACTTTGACTATCTAGGTTAACGAACCTGCACTTGGACTATGTAGGTAACCTAGCGGGCACATGGACTGTCTAGGTTACCTAACGGGCACTTGGCCTATCTAGGTTAACGAACGGGCACTTGGACTATGTCGGTTAACTAGCGGGCACGTGGATTATCTAGGTTAACTAGCTCACCTTGGACTATGTAGGTTAACTAGCGGGCATTTGGACTATCTAGGTTAACTAGCGGGCACTTGCACAATGCAGGTTCCCTAGGGGCCACTTTGACTATGTAGGTTCCCTAGAGGGCACTTGGATTATCTAGGTTAACTAGAGGGACTTGGACTATGTAGGTTAACTAGCGGGCACTTGGATTATCTAGGTTAACTAGCGGGCACTTGGACTATCTAGGTTAACTAGAGGGCACTTGGACTATCTAGATTAACTAGCGGGCCCTTAAACTATCTAGGTTTACTAGCGGGCACTTGGACTATCTAGGTTAACTAGCGGGCACTTGGACTGTCTAGGTTACCTAGCGGGCACTTGGACTATCTAGGTTAACGAACGGGCACTTGGACTATGTAGGTTACCTAGCGGGCACTTGGACTATGTAGGTTAACTAGAAGGCATTTGGACTATCAAGGTTACCTAGCGGGCCCTTGGACTATGTAGGTTACCAGCGGGCACTTGGACTATCTAGGTTAACTAGCTCACCTTGGACTATGTATATTAACTAGCGGTCATTTGGACAATGTAGGTTAACTAGCGGGCACTTGGAGTATCTAGGTTTCCTAGCAGGCACTCGGACTATGTACATACCCTAGTGCGCACTTGGACTATCTAGGTTACCTAGCGGGCACTTGGACAATGTACGTCCCCTAGTGGGCACTTGGACTATCTAGGTTAACTAACGGGCACTAGGACTATCTAGGTTAACTAGCGGGCACTTGGACTATCTAGGTTATCTAGCAGGTACTTGGATTATGAAGGATCCCTAGCGGGCACTTAGACTATCTAGGTTACCTAGCGGGCACTTGGACTATGTAGGTTAACTAGCGGACACTTGCACGATCTAGGTTAACTAGCGGGCCCTTGCACTATGTAGGTTAACTAGCGGGCCCATGGATTATGTATGTTTACTAGCAGGCACTTGGACTATCTAAGTTAACTAGCGGGCACTTGGACTATGTAGTTTCCCTAGCGGGCATTTGGACTATTTAGGTTACCAAGCGGGAACTTGGACTATGTAGGTTACCTAGCAGGCACTTGGACTATCTAGGTTAACGTAAGGGCACTTGGACTATTTAGGTTACCTATCGGGCACTTGGATTATCTAGGTTAGCTAACAGGAACTTGGAATATCTAGGTTACCTAGCGGGCACTTTGACTATCTAGGTTAACGAAAGGGTACTTGGACAATGTAGGATACCTAGCGGGCACTTGGATTATCTAGGTTAGCCAACAGGAATTTGGCATATCTAGGCAAACTAGCGGGCACTTGGATTATGTAGGTTACCTTGTGGGCACTTGTACTATCTAGGTTACCTAACGGGAACTTGGACTATGTAGGTTAACTAGCGGACACTTGGACGATCTAGGTTAACTAGCGGGCACTTGGACTATCTAGGTTAACTAGCTGACCTTGGACTATGTAGGTTAACTAACGGGCACTTGGACTATCTAGGTTAACTCGCTCACCTTGGACTATGTAGGTTAACTAGCGGGCACTTGGACTATCTATGTTAACTAGCGGGCATTTGCACAATGCAGGTTCCCTAGAGGGTACTTTGAGTATGTAGGTTCCCTATGGGCTTTTGGAGTATCTAGGTTCCCTAACGGGCACTGGGAATATATAGGTTCCCTATCGGGCACTTGGACTATGTAGGTTCCTCAGCGGGCACTTGGACTATGTAGGTTCCCTATCGGGCATTGGACTATGTAGGTTAACTAGCAGGACCTTGGACTATCTAGGTTACCTAGCAGGCACTTGGACTATGTAGGTTAACTAGCGGGCACTTGGAAAATCTAGGTTACCTAGAGGGCACTTGAACTATGTACATACCCTAGTGGGCACTTGGACTATCTAGGTTACCTAGCGGGCACTTGGATTATCTAGGTTAATTAGAGGGCCCTTGGACTATGTAGGTTAACTAGCGGGCACTTGGATTAGCTATGTTAACTAGCGGGTACTTGGACTATCTAGATTACCTAGCGGGCACTTGGACAATGTACGTCCCCTAGTGGGCACTTGGACTATCTAGGTTAACTAACGGGCACTAGGACTATCTAGGTTAACTAGCGGGCACTTGGACTATCTAGGTTATCTAGCAGGTACTTGGATTATGAAGGATCCCTAGCGGGCACTTAGACTATCTAGGTTACCTAGCGGGCACTTGGACTATGTAGGTTAACTAGCGGACACTTGCACGATCTAGGTTAACTAGCGGGCCCTTGCACTATGTAGGTTAACTAGCGGGCCCATGGATTATGTATGTTTACTAGCAGGCACTTGGACTATCTAAGTTAACTAGCGGGCACTTGGACTATGTAGTTTCCCTAGCGGGCATTTGGACTATTTAGGTTACCAAGCGGGAACTTGGACTATGTAGGTTACCTAGCAGGCACTTGGACTATCTAGGTTAACGAAAGGGCACTTGGACTATTTAGGTTACCTATCGGGCACTTGGATTATCTTGGTTAGCTAACAGGAAATTGGAATATCTAGGTTACCTAGCGGGCACATGGACTATGTAGGTTACCTTGCGGGCACTTGTACTATCTAGGTTACCTAACGGGAACTTGGACTATGTAGGTTAACTAGCGGGCCCTTGGACTATGTAGGTTAAGTAGCGGGCACTTGGACTATCTAGGTTAACGTAAGGGCACTTGGACTATTTAGGTTACCTATCGGGCACTTGGATTATCTAGGTTAGCTAACAGGAACTTGGAATATCTAGGTTACCTAGCGGGCACTTGGACTATCTAGGTTAACGAACGGGCACTTGGACTATGTAGGTAACCTAGCGGGCACTTGGTCTGTCTAGGTTACCTAGCGGGCACTTTGACTATCTAGGTTAACGAAAGGGTACTTGGACTATGTAGGATACCTAGCCGGCACTTGGATTATCTAGGTTAGCCAACAGGAACTTGGCATATCTAGGTAACCTAGCGGGCACTTGGATTATGTAGGTTACCTTGTGGGCACTTGTACTATCTAGGTTACCTAACGGGAACTTGGACTATGTAGGTTAACTAGCGGACACTTGGACGATCTAGGTTAACTAGCGGACACTTGGACTATCTAGGTTAACTAGCTGACCTTGGACTATGTAGGTTAACTAACGGGCACTTGGACTATCTAGGTTAACTTGCTCACCTTGGACTATGTAGGTTAACTAGCGGGCACTTGGACTATCTAGGTTAACTAGCGGGCATTTGCACAATGCAGGTTCCCTAGCGGGCACTTTGAGTATGTAGGTTCCCTATGGGCTTTTGGACTATCTATGTTCCCTAACGGGCACTTGGAATATATAGGTTCCCTATCGGGCACTTGGACTATGTAGGTTCCTCAGCGGGCACTTGGACTATGTAGGTTCCCTATCGGGCATTGGACTATGTAGGTTAACTAGCAGGACCTTGGACTATCTAGGTTACCTAGCAGGCACTTGGACTATGTAGGTTAACTAGCGGGCACTTGGACAATCTAGGTTACCTAGAGGGCACTTGAACTATGTACATACCCTAGTGGCACTTGGACTATCTAGGTTACCTAGCGGGCACTTGGACTATCTAGGTTAATTAGAGGGCCCTTGGACTATGTAGGTTAACTAGCGGGCACTTGGATTAGCTAGGTTAACTAGCGGATACTTGGACTATCTAGATTACCTAGCGGGCCCTTGGACTATGTAGGTTAACTAGCGGGGACTTGGACTATCTAGGTTAACTAGCGGGCACTTGGACCATCTAGATTAACTAGCGGACCCTTGGACTATCTAGGTTTACTAGCGGACACTTGGACTATCTAGGTTAACTAGCGGGCACTTGGACTATGTAGTTTCCCTAGCGGGCATTTGGATTACTTAGGTTATCCAGTGGGCACGTGGACTATGTAGGTTACCTAGCGGGCACTTGGACTCTGTCGGTTAACTAGAAGGCACTTGGACTATCAAGGTTACCTAGCGGGCCCTTGGACTATGTAGGTTACCAGCGGGCACTTTGACTATCTAGGTTAACGAACGTGCACTTGGACTATGTAGGTAACCTAGCGGGCACTTGGACTGTCTAGGTTACCTAGCGGGCACTTGGCCTATCTAGGTTAACCAACGGGCACTTGGACTATGTAGGTTAACTAGCGGGCACTTGGACTATATAGGTTTCCTAGCAGGCACTCGGACTATGTACATACCCTAGCGCGCACTTGGACTATCTAGGTTACCTAGCGGGCACTTGGACTATGTACGTCCCCTAGTGGGCACTTGGACTATCTAGGTTTACTAACGGGCAGTAGGACTATCTAGGTTAACTAGCGGGCACTTGGACTGTCTAGGTTATCTAGCAGGTACTTGGATTATGAAGCATCGCTAGCGGTCACTTGGACTATCTAGGTTACCTAGCGGGCACTTGGACTATGTAGGTTAACTAGCGGACACTTGCACGATCTAGGTTAACTAGCGGGCCCTTGCACTATGTAGGTTAACTAGCAGGCCCATGGATTATGTATGTTTACTAGCAGGCACTTGGACTATCTAAGTTAACTAGCGGGCACTTGGACTATGTAGTTTCCCTAGCGGGCATTTGGACTATTTAGGTTACCAAGCGGGAACTTGGACTATGTAGGTTACCTAGCAGGCACTTGGACTATCTAGGTTTACGAAAGGGCACTTGGACTATTTAGGTTACCTATCGGGCACTTGGATTATCTAGGTTAGCTAACAGGAACTTGGAATATCTAGGTTACCTAGCGGGCACTTGGACTATGTAGGTTACCTTGTGGGCACTTGTACTATCTAGGTTACCTAACGGGAACTTTGACTATGTAGGTTAACTAGCGGGCCTTTGGACTATGTAGGTTAACTAGCGGGCACTTGGACTATCTAGGTTAACTAGCTCACCATGGACTATGTAGATTAACTAGCGGGCATTTGGACTATCTAGGTTAACTAGCGGACACTTGCAAAATGCAGGTTCCCGAGGGGGCCCTTTTACTATGTAGGCTCCCTAGCGGACACTTGGACTATCTAGGTTAACTAGAGGGACTTGGATTATCTAGGTTAGCCAACAGGAACTTGAAATATCTAGGTTACCTAGCGGGCACTTGGATTATGTAAGTTACCTTGCGGGCACTGGTACTATCCAGGTTACCTAACGGGAACTTGGACTATGTAAGTTAACTAGCGGGCCCTTGGACTATGTAGGTTAAGTAGCGGGCACTTGGACTATCTAGGTTAACGTAAGGGCACTTGGACTATTTAGGTTACCTATCGGGCACTTGGATTATCTAGGTTAGCTAACAGGAACTTGGAATATCTAGGTTACCTAGCGGGCACTTGGACTATCTAGGTTAACGAACGGGCACTTGGACTATGTAGGTAACCTAGCGGGCACTTGGTCTGTCTAGGTTACCTAGCGGGCACTTTGACTATCTAGGTTAACGAAAGGGTACTTGGACTATGTAGGATACCTAGCCGGCACTTGGATTATCTAGGTTAGCCAACAGGAACTTGGCATATCTAGGTAACCTAGCGGGCACTTGGATTATGTAGGTTACCTTGTGGGCACTTGTACTATCTAGGTTACCTAACGGGAACTTGGACTATGTAGGTTAACTAGCGGACACTTGGACGATCTAGGTTAACTAGCGGACACTTGGACTATATAGGTTAACTAGCTGACCTTGGACTATGTAGGTTAACTAACGGGCACTTGGACTATCTAGGTTAACTTGCTCACCTTGGACTATGTAGGTTAACTAGCGGGCACTTGGACTATCTAGGTTAACTAGCGGGCATTTGCACAATGCAGGTTCCCTAGCGGGCACTTTGAGTATGTAGGTTCCCTATGGGCTTTTGGACTATCTATGTTCCCAAACGGGCACTTGGAATATATAGGTTCCCTATCGGGCACTTGGACTATGTAGGTTCCTCAGCGGGCACTTGGACTATGTAGGTTCCCTATCGGGCATTGGACTATGTAGGTTAACTAGCAGGACCTTGGACTATCTAGGTTACCTAGCAGGCACTTGGACTATGTAGGTTAACTAGCGGGCACTTGGACAATCTAGGTTACCTAGAGGGCACTTGAACTATGTACATACCCTAGTGGCACTTGGACTATCTAGGTTACCTAGCGGGCACTTGGACTATCTAGGTTAATTAGAGGGCCCTTGGACTATGTAGGTTAACTAGCGGGCACTTGGATTAGCTAGGTTAACTAGCGGGTACTTGGACTATCTAGATTACCTAGCGGGCCCTTGGACTATGTAGGTTAACTAGCGGGCACTTGGACTATCTAGGTTAACTAGCGGGCACTTGGACCATCTAGATTAACTAGCGGACCCTTGGACTATCTAGGTTTACTAGCGGACACTTGGACTATCTAGGTTAACTAGCGGGCACTTGGACTATGTAGTTTCCCTAGCGGGCATTTGGATTACTTAGGTTATCCAGTGGGCACGTGGACTATGTAGGTTACCTAGCGGGCACTTGGACTCTGTCGGTTAACTAGAAGGCACTTGGACTATCAAGGTTACCTAGCGGGCCCTTGGACTATGTAGGTTACCAGCGGGCACTTTGACTATCTAGGTTAACGAACGTGCACTTGGACTATGTAGGTAACCTAGCGGGCACTTGGACTGTCTAGGTTACCTAGCGGGCACTTGGCCTATCTAGGTTAACCAACGGGCACTTGGACTATGTAGGTTAACTAGCGGGCACTTGGACTATCTAGGTTTCCTAGCAGGCACTCGGACTATGTACATACCCTAGCGCGCACTTGGACTATCTAGGTTACCTAGCGGGCACTTGGACTATGTACGTCCCCTAGTGGGCACTTGGACTATCTAGGTTTACTAACGGGCAGTAGGACTATCTAGGTTAACTAGCGGGCACTTGGACTATCTAGGTTATCTAGCAGGTACTTGGATTATGAAGCATCGCTAGCGGTCACTTGGACTATCTAGGTTACCTAGCGGGCACTTGGACTATGTAGGTTAACTAGCGGACACTTGCACGATCTAGGTTAACTAGCGGGCCCTTGCACTATGTAGGTTAACTAGCAGGCCCATGGATTATGTATGTTTACTAGCAGGCACTTGGACTATCTAAGTTAACTAGCGGGCACTTGGACTATGTAGTTTCCCTAGCGGGCATTTGGACTATTTAGGTTACCAAGCGGGAACTTGGACTATGTAGGTTACCTAGCAGGCACTTGGACTATCTAGGTTTACGAAAGGGCACTTGGACTATTTAGGTTACCTATCGGGCACTTGGATTATCTAGGTTAGCTAACAGGAACTTGGAATATCTAGGTTACCTAGCGGGCACTTGGACTATGTAGGTTACCTTGTGGGCACTTGTACTATCTAGGTTACCTAACGGGAACTTTGACTATGTAGGTTAACTAGCGGGCCTTTGGACTATGTAGGTTAACTAGCGGGCACTTGGACTATCTAGGTTAATTAGCTGACCTTGGACTATGTAGGTTAACTAGCGGGCACTTGGACTATCTAGGTTAACTAGCTCACCATGGACTATGTAGATTAACTAGCGGGCATTTGGACTATCTAGGTTAACTAGCGGACACTTGCAAAATGCAGGTTCCCGAGGGGGCCCTTATACTATGTAGGCTCCCTAGCGGACACTTGGACTATCTAGGTTAACTAGAGGGACTTGGATTATCTAGGTTAGCCAACAGGAACTTGAAATATCTAGGTTACCTAGCGGGCACTTGGATTATGTAAGTTACCTTGCGGGCACTGGTACTATCCAGGTTACCTAACGGGAACTAGGACTATGTAGGTTAACTAGCGGGCACTTGGACTATCTAGGTCAACTAGCTCACCTTGGACTATGTAGGTTAACTAGCGGGCATTTGGACTATCTAAGTTAACTAGCGGGCACTTGCACAATGCAAGTTCCGTAGGGGGCACTTTGACTATGTAGGTTCCCTAGTGGGCACTTGGACTATCTAGGTTAACTAGAGGGGCTTGGACTATGTAGGTTAACTAGCGGGCACTTGGATTATCTAGGTTAACTAGCGGGCACTTGGACTATCTAGATTAACTAGCGGGCCCTTAGACTATCTAGGTTTACTAGCGGGCACTTGGACTATCTAGGTTAACTAGCGGGCACTTGGACTATCTAGGTAACCTAGCGGGCACTTGGACTATCTAGGTTAACGAACGGGCACTTGGACTATGTAGGTTACCTAGCGGGCACTTGGACTATGTAGGTTACCTGGCGGGCACTTGGACCATCTAGATTAACTAGCGGGCCCTTGGACAATCAAGGTTTACTAGCGGGCACTTGGACTATCTAGGTTAACTAGCGGGCACTTGGACTATGTAGTTTCCCTAGCGGGCATTTGGATTACTTAGGTTACCCAGTGGGCACTTGGACTATGTAGGTTACCTAGCGGTCACTTGGACTATGTAGGTTAACTAGAAGGCACTTGGACTATCAAGGTTACCTAGCGGGCCCTTGGACTATGTAGGTTACCAGCCGGCACTTTGACTATCTAGGTTAACGAACGGGCACTTGGACTATGTAGGTTAACTAGCGGGCACGTGGATTATCTAGGTTAACTAGCTCACCTTGGACTATGTAGGTTAACTAGCGGGCATTTGGACTATCTAGGTTAACTAGCGGGCACTTGCACAATGCAGGTTCCCTAGGGGC
The DNA here is from genome assembly GCF_050624435.1 of Tenrec ecaudatus. Classification (NCBI taxonomy): domain Eukaryota; kingdom Metazoa; phylum Chordata; class Mammalia; order Afrosoricida; family Tenrecidae; genus Tenrec; species Tenrec ecaudatus. Next base: position 1,434,905 of record NW_027457626.1, read on the forward strand.
CACTTTGACTATGTAGGTTCCCTAGCGGGCACTTGGACTATCTAGGTTAACTAGAGGGACTTGGATTATCTAGGTTAGCCAACAGGAACTTGAAATATCTAGGTTACCTAGCGGGCACTTGGATTATGTAAGTTACCTTGCGGGCACTGGTACTATCCAGGTTACCTAACGGGAACTAGGACTATATAGGTTAACTAGCGGGCACTTGGACTTTCTAGGTTAACTAGCTCACCTTGGACTATGTAGGTTAACTAGCGGGCATTTGGACTATCTAGGTTAACTAGCGGGCACTTGCACAATGCAAGTTCCGTAGGGGGCACTTTGACAATGTAGGTTCCCTAGCGGGCACTTGGACTATCTAGGTTAACTAGAGGGGCTTGGACTATGTAGGTTAACTAGCGGGCACTTGGATTATCTAGGTTAACTAGCGGGCACTTGGACTATCTAGGTTAACTAGAGGGCACTTGGACTATCTAGATTAACTAGCGGGCCCTTAGACTATCTAGGTTTACTAGCGGGCACTTGGACTATCTAGGTTAACTAGCGGGCACTTGGACTGTCTAGGTAACCTAGCGGGCACTTGGACTATCTAGGTTAACGAACGTGCACTTGGACTATGTAGGTTACCTAGCGGGCACTTGGACTATGTAGGTTACCTGGCGGGCACTTGGACCATCTAGATTAACTAGCGGGCCCTTGGACAATCTAGGTTTACTAGCGGGCACTTGGACTATCTAGGTTAACTAGCGGGCACTTGGACTATGTAGTTTCCCTAGCGGGCATTTGGATTACTTAGGTTACCCAGTGGGCACTTGGACTATGTAGGTTACCTAGCGGTCACTTGGACTATGTAGGTTAACTAGAAGGCACTTGGACTATCAAGGTTACCTAGCGGGCCCTTGGACTATGTAGGTTACCAGCCGGCACTTTCACAATCTAGGTTAACGAACCTGCACTTGGACTATGTAGGTAACCTAGCGGGCACATGGACTGTCTAGGTTACCTAACGGGCACTTGGCGTATCTAGGTTAACGAACGGGCACTTGGATTATGTAGGTTAACTAGCGGGCACGTGGATTATCTAGGTTAACTAGCTCACCTTGGACTATGTAGGTTAACTAGCAGGCATTTGGACTATCTAGGTTAACTAGCGGGCACTTGCACAATGCAGGTTCCCTAGGGGCCACTTTGACTATGTAGGTTCCCTAGCGGGCACTTGGATTATCTAGGTTAACTAGAGGGACTTGGACTATGTAGGTTAACTAGCGGGCACTTGGATTATCTAGGTTAACTAGCGGGCACTTGGACTATCTAGGTTAACTAGAGGGCACTTGGACTATCTAGATTAACTAGCGGGCCCTTAGACTATCTAGGTTTACTAGCGGGCACTTGGACTATCTAGGTTAACTAGCGGGCACTTGGATTATGTAGGTTACCTTGCGGGCACTTGTACTATCTAGGTTACCTAACGGGAATTGCACTACGTAGGTTAACTAGCGGACACTTGGCCGATCTAGGTTAACTAGCGGGCACTTGAAATATCTAGGTTAACTAGCAGGCCCTTGGGCTATGAAGGTTAACTAGCGGGAACTTGGACTATCTAGGTTAACTAGCGGGTTCTTGGACTATGTAGGTTAACTAGCGGGCACTTGGACTATGTAGGTTAACTAGCGGGCACTTGGACTATCTAGGTTAACTAGCTGACCTTGGACTATGTAGGTTAACTAGCGGGCACTTGCACAATGCAGGTTCCCTAGCGGGCACTTTGAGTATGTAGGTTCCCTATGGGCTCTTGGACTATCTAGGTTCCCTAACGGGCACTTGGAATATATAGGTTCCCTATCGGGCACTTGGACTATGTAGGTTCCTCAGCGGACACTTGGCCTATGTAGGTTCCCTATCGGGCATTGGACTATGTAGGTTAACTAGCAGGACCTTGGACTATCTAGGTTACCTAGCAGGCACTTGGACTATGTAGGTTAACGAGCGGGCACTTGGACCATCTAGGTTACCTAGCGGGCACTTGAACTATGTACATACCCTAGCGGGCACTTGGATTATCTAGGTTACCTAGCGGGCACTTGGACTATGTACGTACCCTAGCGGTCACTTGGACTATCTAGGTTAACTAGGGGGCCCTTGGACTATGTAGGTTAACTAGCGGGCACTTGGATTAGCTAGGTTAACTAGCGGGTACTTGGACTATCTAGATTAACTAGCGGGCCCTTGTATTATCTAGGTTAACTAGCGGGCACTTGGACTATCTAGGTTAACTAGCGGGCACTTGGACCATCTAGATTAACTAGCGGGCCCTTGGACTATCTAGGTTTACTAGCGGGCACTTGGACTATCTAGGTTAACTTGCGGGCACTTGGACTATGTAGTTTCCCTAGCGGGAATTTGGATTACTTAGGTTACCCAGTGGGCACTTGGACTATCAAGGTTACCTAGCGGGCCCTTGGACTATGTAGGTTACCAGCGGGCACTTTGACTATGTAGGTTACCTAGCAGGCACTTGGACTATCTAGGTTAACGAAAGGGCACTTGGACTATTTAGGTTACCTATCGGGCACTTGGATTATCTTGGTTAGCTAACAGGAAATTGGAATATCTAGGTTACCTAGCGGGCACATGGACTATGTAGGTTACCTTGCGGGCACTTGTACTATCTAGGTTACCTAACGGGAACTTGGACTATGTAGGTTAACTAGCGGGCCCTTGGACTATGTAGGTTAAGTAGCGGGCACTTGGACTATCTAGGTTAATTACCTGACCTTGGACTATGTAGCTTAACTAGCGGGCACTTGGACTATCTAGGTTAACTAGCTCACCTTGGACTATGTAGGTTAACTAGCGGGCACTTGCAAAATGCAGGTTCCCTAGGGGGCACTTTGACTATGTAGGTTCCCTAGCGGGCACTTGGACTATCTAGGTTAACTAGAGGGACTTGGACTATGTAGGATAACTAGCGAGCAATTCGACTATTTACGTCCCCTAACGGGCACTTGGACTATCTAGCTTAACTAGAGGGCCCTTGGACTATGTAGGTTAACTATCGGGCACTCGGATTATCTAGGTTTACTAGCGGGCATTGGACGATCTAGGTTAACTACCGGGCACTTGGACAATCTAGATTAACTAGCGGGTCCTTGGAGTATCTAGGTTTACTAGCGGGCACTTGGACTATCTAGGTTAACTAGCGGGTATTTGGACTATGTAGTTTCCCTAGTGGGCATTTGGATTATTTAGGTTACCTAGTGGGCACTTGGACTATGTAGGTTACCTAGCGGGCACTTGGACTATGTAGGTGAACTAGAAGGCACTTGGACTATCAAGGTTACCTAGCGGGCCCTAAGACTATGTAGGTTACCAGTGGGCACTTGGACTATCTAGGTTAACGAACGTGCACTTGGACTATGTAGGTAACCTAGCGGGCACTTGGACTGTCTAGATTACCTAGCGGGCACTTGGCCTATCTAGGGTAACGAAAGGGCTCTTGGACGATGTAGGTTACCTAGCGGGCACTTGGACTATGTAGGATCCCTATCGGACATTTGGACTACTTACGTTACCTAGCGGGCACTTGGACTATCTAGGTTAACGAACGGGCACTTGGACTATGTAAGTTAACTAGCGGACACTTCGACTATCTAGGTTAGCTAACGGGCAATTGGACTATCTCGGTTACCTAGCGGGCACTTGGACTATGTAAGTTCCCTAGCGGGCACTTGGACTATATAGGTTACCTAGCAGGCACTTTGACTATCTAGGTTAACTAACGGGCACTTGGACTATGTAGGTTGCCTAGCGAGCACTTGGACTATGGAGGCTCCTATTGGGCACTTGGACTATGTAGGTTAACTAGCAGGCCCTTGGACTATCTAGGTTACCTAGCGGGCACTTGGACTATGTAGGTTACCTAGTGGGCACTTGGACTATCTAGGTTAATGAATGGGCACTTGGAATATGCAGGTAACCTAGCGGGCACTTGGACTGTCTAGGTTACCTAGCGGGCACTTGGACTTCTAGGTTAACGAACGGGCTCTTGGACTATGTAGGTTGCCTAGCGGGCACTTGGACTATCAAGGTTAGGTAACGGGCACTTGGACTATCTAGGTTACCTAGCGGGAACTTGGACAATGTAAGTTACCTAGCGGGCACTTGGACTAACTAGGTTAGCTAATGGGCACTTGGACAATCTAGGTTACCTAGCGGGCACTTGTACTATCTAGGATACCTAGCTGGCACTTGGACTATGTAGGTCAACTAGCGGGCCCTTGGACTATCTAGGTTAGCTAACGGGCACTTAGATTATGTAGGTTAACTAGCGGGCACTTGGAATATGTAGGTTAACTAGCGGGCCCTTGGACTATGTAGGTTTACTTGCGGGCCCTTCGACTATCTGGGTTCCCTAAAGGGCACTTGGACTATCTCGGTTACCGAAAAGGCACTTGGACTATCTAGGTTACCTAGCGCGCACTTGGACTATGTAGGCCAACTAGGGGGCCCTTGGACTATCTAGGTTACCTAGCGGGTACTTGAACTATCTAGGTTAACTAGCGGGCACTTGGAGTATGTAGGTTAACTAGCGGACACTTGCACTATGTAGGTTACCTAGCAGGCACTTGGACTATCTAGGTTAACTAGCGTGCCCTTGGACTATCTAGGTTACGTAGCGGGCACTTGGTATATAGGTTAACTAGCGGGCACTTGGACTATATAGGCTAACTAGCGGACACTTGCACGATGTAGGTTAACTAGCGTGCCCTTGCAATATGTAGGTTAACTAGCGGGCCCATGGATTATGTAGGTTTACTCGCAGGCACTTGGACTATCTATGTTAACTGGCAGGCATTTGGACTATGTAGTTTCCCTAGCGGGCATTGGACTATTTAGGTTACCATCGGGACTTGGACTATGTAGGTTACCTAGCGGGCACTTGGACTATGTAGGTTACCTAGGAGGCACTTTGACTATCTAGGTTAACTAACGGGCACCTGGAGTATGTAGGTTGCCGAGCAGGCACTTGGATTATGTAGGTTCCCTATCGGGCACTTGGACTGTCTAGGTTACCTAGCAGGCACTTGGATTATCTAGGTTAATGAACGGGCACTTGGACTATGTAGGTTACCTAGCCGCCACTTGGATTATCTAGGTTAGCTAACAGGCACTTGTACTATCTAGATTCCCTAGCGGGCACTTGTACTATCTAGGTTACCTAGCTGGCACTTAGATTATGTAGGTTAAATAGCGGGCACTTGGAATATCTAGGTTACGTTTCGGGCACTTGTACTATCTAGGTTACCTAGCTGGCACTTAGATTATGTAGGTTAAATAGCGGGCACTTGGAATATCTAGGTTACGTTTCGGGCACTTGGTATATAGGTTAAGGAGCGTGCACTTGGATTATGTAGGTTAACTAGAGAACACTTGGACTATCTAGGTTAACTAGTGGGCCCTTGGACTATGTAGGTTAACTAGCGGGCACTTGGACAATCTAGGTTAACTAGCGGGCACTTGAAAGATCTAGGTTAACTAGCGGGCACTTGGACTATCAAAGTGAACAAGTGAGCCCTTGGACTATGTAGGTTAACTAGCAGGCCCTTGGACTATCTAGGTTACCTAGCGGGCACTTGGACTATATAGGTTACCTAGCGGGCACTTGGACTATGTAGGTTACCTAGTGGGCACTTGGACTATCTAGGTTAATGAATGGGCACTTGGAATATGCAGGTAACCTAGCGGGCACTTGGACTGTCTAGGTTACCTAGCGGGCACTTGGACTTCTAGGTTAACGAACGGGCTCTTGGACTATGTAGGTTGCCTAGCGGGCACTTGGATTATCTAGGTTAGGTAACGGGCACGTGGACTATCTAGGTTACCTAGCGGGAACTTGGACAATGTAAGTTACCTAGCGGGCACTTGGACTATCTAGGTTACCTAACGGGCACTTTGAATATCTAGGTTACATAGCGGGCACATGGACTATGTAGGTTAACTACCGAACACCTGGACTCTAGTTTATCTAGCAGACACTTGGTTTATCTAGGTTACGTAGCGGGCCCTTGGTCTATGTAGGTTTCCTCGCGGGCACTTGGACTATCTAGGTTAACGAAAGGGCACTTGGACTATGTAGGTAACCTAGCGGGCACTTGGACAGTCTAGGTTACCTAGCGGGCACTTGGACTATCTAGGTTAACGAACGGGCACTTGGACAATGTAGGTTACCTAGCGGTCACTTGGACTATGTAGGATCCCTATCGGATATTTGGACTACTTAGGTTACCTAGCGGGCACTTGGACTATCTAGGTTAGCTAGCGGGCACTTGGACTATCTAGGTCAACTAGTGGGCCCTTGTACTATGTAGGTTAACTAGCGAACACTTGGACTATCTAGGTTAACTAGCGGACCTTGGACTATGTAGGTTAACTAGCGGGCCTTTGGACTATGTAGGTTAACTAGCGGGCACTTGGACGATCTAGGTTAACTAGAGGGCACTTGGACTATCTAGCTTAACTAGCGGGCACTTGGATGATCAATGTTAATTAGCGGGCACTTGGACTATCTAGGTTAGCTAATGGGCACATGGGCTAAGTACGTCGCCTAGTGGTCACTTGGACTATCTAGGTTAACTAATGGGCACTTGGACAATCTAGGTTACCTAGCGGGCACTTGTACTATCTAGGATACCTAGCTGGCACTTGGACTATGTAGGTCAACTAGCGGGCCCTTGGACTATCTAGGTTAGCTAACGGGCACTTAGATTATGTAGGTTAACTAGCGGGCACTTGGACTATGTAGGTTACCTAGCAGGCACATTGACTATCTAGGTTAATTAACGGGCACCTGGAGTATGTAGGTTGCCGAGAGGGCACTTGGATTATGTAGGTTCCCTATCGGGCACTTGTACTATCTAGGTTACCTAGCTGGCACTTAGATTATGTAGGTTAAATAGCGGGCACGTGGAATATGTAGGTTAACTAGCGGACACTTGCACTATGTAGGTTAACTAGCGGGCCCTTGGACTATCTAGGTTCCCTAAAGGGCCCTTAGACTATCTAGGTTACCGAACGGGCACTTGGACTATCTAGGTTACCTAGCGGACACTTGGACTATGTAGGCTAACTAGGGGGCCCTTGGACGATCTAGGTTACCTAGCGGGTACTTCAACTATCTAGTTTAACTAGCGGGCAATTGCACTATCTAGGTTACCTAGTGGGCACTTGGACTATGTAGGTTAACTAGCGGGCACTTGGACTATCTAGGTTACCTAGCGGGCACTTGGAGTATGTACGTTACCTAGCGGGCACTTGGACTATGTACGTTTCCTAGCGGGTACTTGGACTAGATAGGTTCCCTAGCGGGCACTTGGTCTAAGTAGGTTAACTAGCGGGCACTTGGACTATCTAGGTTAACTAGCGGGCATTTGGAATATTAGGGCCCCTAGTGGGCATTTGGACTATATTGGTTACCTAGCGTGCACTTGGACTATGTAGGTTAACGAACGGGCACTTGGACTATGTGGGTAACCTAGTGGTCACTTGAAATGTCTAGGTTACCTAGCGGGCACTTAGACTATGTAGGTTAACTAGCGGGCTCTTGGACTATGTAGGTTTACTAGGGGGCCCTTGGACTATCTAGGTTCCCTAAAGGGCACTTGGAATATCTAGGTTCCCTAAAGGGCACTTGGACTATCTAGGTTACATAGCGGGCACTTGGACTATGTAGGTTAACTAGCGGGCACTTGGACTATCTAGGTTCCCTAAAGGGCACTTGGACTATCTAGGTTCCCTAAAGGGCACTTGGACTATCTAGGTTACCTAGCGGGCACTTGGAGTATGTACGTTACCTAGCGGGCACTTGGACTATGTACGTTTCCTAGCGGGTACTTGGACTAGATAGGTTCCCTAGCGGGCACTTGGTCTAAGTAGGTTAACTAGCGAGCACTTGGACTATCTAGGTTAACTAGCGGGCATTTGGAATATTAGGGCCCCTAGCGGGCATTTGGACTATATTGGTTACCTAGCGTGCACTTGGACTATGTAGGTTAACGAACGGGCACTTGGACTATGTGGGTAACCTAGTGGTCACTTGAAATGTCTAGGTTACCTAGCGGGCACTTAGAATATGTAAGTTAACTAGCGGGCTCTTGGACTATGTAGGTTTACTAGGGGGCCCTTGGACTATCTAGGTTCCCTAAAGGGCACTTGGACTATCTAGGTTCCCTAAAGGGCACTTGGACTATCTAGGTTACATAGCGGGCACTTGGACTATGTAGGTTAACTAGCGGGCACTTGGACTATCTAGGTTCCCTAAAGGGCACCTGGACTATCTAGGTTCCCTAAAGGGCACTTGGACTATCTAGGTTACCTAGCGGGCACTTGGACTATGTAGGCTAACTAGGGGGCCCTTTGATGATCTAGGTTACCTAGCGGGTACTTGAACTATCTAGGTTAACTAGCGGACACTTGCACTATGTAGGTTACCTAGCAGGCACTTGGACTGTCTAGGTTAACTAGCGGGCCCTTGGACTATGTAGTTTCCCTAGTGGGCATTTGGACTATTTAGGTTACCTAGCGGGCACTTGGACTATGTAGGTTACCTAGCGGGCACATGGACTATCTAGGTGACCTAGCAGGCACTTTGACTATCTAGGTTAACTAACGGGCACTTGGACTTTGTAGGTTAGCTAGCGGGCACTTGGACTGTCTAGGTTACCTAGTTGGCACTTGGATTATCTCGGTCAACGAACGGGCACTTGGATTATCTAGGTTAACAACGGGCACTTGGACTATGTAGGTTTCCTCGCGGGCACTTGGACTATCTAGGTTAACTAGCGGGCATTTGGAATATTAGGGCCCCTAGCGGGCATTTGGACTATATTGGTTACCTAGCGTGCACTTGGACTATGTAGGTTAACGAACGGGCACTTGGACTATGGGGGTAACCTAGTGGTCACTTGAAATGTCTAGGTTACCTAGCGGTCACTTAGACTATGTAGGTTAACTAGCGGGCTCTTGGACTATGTAGGTTTACTAGGGGGCCCTTGGACTATCTAGGTTCCCTAAAGGGCACTTGGACTATCTAGGTTTCCTAAAGGGCACTTGGACTATCTAGGTTACCTAGCGGGCACTTGGACTATGTAGGTTAACTAGCGGGCACTTGGAATATCTAGGTTCCCTAAAGGGCACTTGGACTATCTAGGTTCCCTAAAGGGCACTTGGACTATCTAGGTTACCTAGCTGGCACTTAGATTATGTAGGTTAAATAGCGGGCACTTGGAATATCTAGGTTACGTTTCGGGCACTTGGTATATAGGTTAACTAGCGGGCACTTGGATTATGTAGGTTAACTAGAGGACACTTGGACTATCTAGGTTAACTAGTGGGCCCTTGGACTATGTAGGTTAACTAGCGGGCACTTGAAAGATCTAGGTTAACTAGTGGGCACTTGGACTATCAAAGTGAACAAGTGAGCCCTTGGACTATGTAGGTTAACTAGCAGGCCCTTGGACTATCTAGGTTACCTAGCGGGCACTTGGACTATGTAGGTTACCTAGTGGGCACTTGGACTATCTAGGTTAATGAATGGGCACTTGGAATATGCAGGTAACCTAGCGGGCACTTGGACTGTCTAGGTTACCTAGCGGGCACTTGGACTTCTAGGTTAACGAACGGGCTCTTGGACTATGTAGGTTGCCTAGCGGGCACTTGGACTATCAAGGTTAGGTAACGGGCACTTGGACTATCTAGGTTACCTAGCGGGAACTTGGACAATGTAAGTTACCTAGCGGGCACTTGGACTATCTAGGTTACCTAACGGGCACTTTGAATATCTAGGTTACATAGTGGGTACTTGGACTATGTAGGTTAACTACCGAGGACCTGGACTCTAGGTTATCTAGCGGACACTTGGATTATCTAGGTTACCTAGCGGGCCCTTGGTCTATGTAGGTTTCCTCGCGGGCACTTGGACTATCTAGGTTAACGAACGGGCACTTGGACTATGTAGGTAACCTAGCGGGCACTTGGACAGTCTAGGTTACCTAGCGGGCACTTGGACTATGTAGGCTAACTAGGGGGCCCTTGGACGATCTAGGTTACCTAGCGGGTACTTCAACTATCTAGTTTAACTAGCGGGCACTTGCACTATCTAGGTTACCTAGCGGGCACTTGGACTATGTAGGTTAACTAGCGGGCACTTGGACTATATAGGTTACCTAGCGGGCACTTGGACTATGTACGTTACCTAGTGGGCACTTGGACTATGTACGTTTCCTAGCGGGTACTTGCACTAGATAGGTTCCCTAGCGGGCACTTGGTCTAACTAGGTTAACTAGCGGGCACTGGGACTATCTAGGTTAACTAGCGAGCACTTGGATTATCTAGGTTAACTAGCGGGCATTTGGAATATTAGGGCCCCTAGCGGGCATTTGGAGTATATTGGTTACCTAGCGTGCACTTGGACTATGTAGGTTAACGAACGGGCACTTGGACTATGTAGGTAACCTAGTGGTCACTTGAAATGTCTAGGTTAACTAGCGGGCACTTAGACTATGTAGGTTAACTAGCGGGCACTTGGACTATGTAGGTTTACTAGCGGGCCCTTGGACTATCTAGGTTCCCTAAAGGGCACTTGGACTATCTAGGTTCCCTAAAGGGCACTTGGACTATCTAGGTTACCTAGCGGGCACTTGGACTATGTAGGCTAACTAGGGGGCCCTTTGATGATCTAGGTTACCTAGCGGGTCCTTGAACTATCTAGGTTAACTAGCGGACACTTGAACTATGTAGGTTACCTAGCAGGCACTTGGACTATCTAGGTTAACTAGCGGGCACTTGGACTATCTAGGATAACTAGCGTGCACTTGGACTATGTAGGTTCCTTAGCGGGCACTTGGACTATCTAGGTTGCCTAGCGGGCACTTGGACGATATAGGTTAACTAGAGGGCACTTACTATCTAGGTTAACTAGCGGGCACTTGGATGATCAATGTTAACTAGCGGGCACTTGGACTATATTGGTTAGCTAATGGGCACATGGACTAAGTACGTCCCCTAGTGGGCACTTGGACTATCTAGGTTAACTAACGGCACTTGGACTATCTAGGATACCAACTGGCACTTGGACTATGTAGGTCAACTAGCGGGCCCTTGGACTATCTAGGTTAGCTAATGGGCACTTAGATTATGTAGGTTAACTAGTGGGCACTTGGAATATGTAGGTTAACTAGCGGGGACTTGGACTATGTAGGATTACTTGCGGGCCCTTAGACTATCTAGGTTCCCTAAAGGGCACTTGGACTATCTAGGTTGCCGAAAAGGCACTTTCACTATCTAGGTTACCTAGCGGGCACTTGGACTATGTAGGCCAACTAGGAGGCCCTTGGACTCTCTAGGTTACCTAGCGGGTACTTGGACTATCTAGGTTAACTAGCAGGTACTTGGACTATGTAGGTTAACTAGCGGACAGTTGCACTATGTAGGTTCCTTAGCGGGCACTTGGACTATCTAGGTTGCCTAGCGGGCACTTGGTATATAGGTTAACTAGCGGGCACTTGGACTATATAGGCTAACTAGCGGACACTTGCACGATCTAGGTTAACTAGCGGGCCCTTGCACTATGTAGGTTAACTAGCGGGCCCATGGATTATGTAGGTTTACTAGCAATCACGTGGATTATCTAGGTTACCTAGCAGGCACTTTGACTATCTAGGTTAACTAACGGGCACCTGGAGTATGTAGCTTGCCGAGCGGGCACTCGGATTATGTAGGTTCCCTATGGGGCACTTGGACTATGTAGGTTAACTAGCGGACACTTGGACTGTCTAGGTTACCTAGCGGGCACTTGGATTATCTAGGTTAACGAACGGGCACTTGGACTATGTAGGTTACCTAGCCACCACTTGGACTATGTAGGTTAGCTAACAGTCACTTGGACAATCTAGATTCCCTAGCGGGCACTTGTACTATCTAGGTTAACGAACGTGCACTTGGACTATGTAGGTAACCTAGCGGGCACTTGGACTGTCTAGGTTACCTATCGGGCACTTGGCCTATCTAGGTTAACGAACGGGAACTAGGACAATGTAGGTTAACTAGCGGGCACTTGGACTATCTAGGTTAACTAGCTCACCTTGAACTATGTAGGTTAACTAGCGGGCATTTGGACTATCTAAGTTAACTAGCGGGCACTTGCACAATGCAAGTTCCGTAGGGGGCACTTTGACTATGTAGGTTCCCTAGTGGGCACTTGGATTATCTAGGTTAACTAGAGGGGCTTGGACTATGTAGGTTAACTAGCGGGCACTTGGATTATCTAGGTTAACTAGCGGGCACTTGGACTATCTAGGTTAACTAGAGGGCACTAGGACTATCTAGGTTAATTAGCGGGCACTTGGACTATCTAGGTTATCTAGCAGGTACTTGGATTATGAAGGATCCCTAGCGGGCACATAGACTATCTAGGTTACCTAGCGGGCACTTGGACTATGTAGGTTAACTAGCGGACACTTGCACGGTCTAGGTTAACTAGCGGGCCCTTGCACTATGTAGGTTAACTAGCGGGCCCATGGATTATGTATGTTTACTAGCAGGCACTTGGACTATCTAAGTTAACTAGCGGGCACTTGGACTATGTAGTTTCCCTAGCGGGCATTTGGACTATTTAGGTTACCAAGCGGGAACTTGGACTATGTAGGTTACCTAGCAGGCACTTGGACTATCTAGGTTAACGTAAGGGCACTTGGACTATTTAGGTTACCTATCGGGCACTTGGATTATCTAGGTTAGCTAACAGGAACTTGGAATATCTAGGTTACCTAGCGGGCACTTGTACTATCTAGGTTAACGAACGGGCACTTGGACTATGTAGGTAACCTAGCGGGCACTTGGTCTGTCTAGGTTACCTAGCGGGCACTTTGACTATCTAGGTTAACGAAAGGGTACTTGGACTATGTAGGATACCTAGCCGGCACTTGGATTATCTAGGTTAGCCAACAGGAACTTGGCATATCTAGGTAACCTAGCGGGCACTTGGATTATGTAGGTTACCTTGTGGGCACTTGTACTATCTAGGTTACCTAACGGGAACTTGGACTATGTAGGTTAACTAGCGGACACTTGGACGATCTAGGTTAACTAGCGGACACTTGGACTATCTAGGTTAACTAGCTGACCTTGGACTATGTAGGTTAACTAACGGGCACTTGGACTATCTAGGTTAACTTGCTCACCTTGGACTATGTAGGTTAACTAGCGGGCACTTGGACTATCTAGGTTAACTAGCAGGCATTTGCACAATGCAGGTTCCCTAGCGGGCACTTTGAGTATGTAGGTTCCCTATGGGCTTTTGGACTATCTATGTTCCCTAACGGGCACTTGGAATATATAGGTTCCCTATCGGGCACTTGGACTATGTAGGTTCCTCAGCGGGCACTTGGACTATGTAGGTTCCCTATCGGGCATTGGACTATGTAGGTTAACTAGCAGGACCTTGGACTATCTAGGTTACCTAGCAGGCACTTGGACTATGTAGGTTAACTAGCGGGCACTTGGACAATCTAGGTTACCTAGAGGGCACTTGAACTATGTACATACGCTAGTGGCACTTGGACTATCTAGGTTACCTAGCGGGCACTTGGACTATCTAGGTTAATTAGAGGGCCCTTGGACTATGTAGGTTAACTAGCGGGCACTTGGATTAGCTAGGTTAACTAGCGGGTACTTGGACTATCTAGATTACCTAGCGGGCCCTTGGACTATGTAGGTTAACTAGCGGGCACTTGGACTATCTAGGTTAACTAGCGGGCACTTGGACCATCTAGATTAACTAGCGGACCCTTGGACTATCTAGGTTTACTAGCGGACACTTGGACTATCTAGGTTAACTAGCGGGCACTTGGACTATGTAGTTTCCCTAGCGGGCATTTGGATTACTTAGGTTATCCAGTGGGCACGTGGACTATGTAGGTTACCTAGCGGGCACTTGGACTCTGTCGGTTAACTAGAAGGCACTTGGACTATCAAGGTTACCTAGCGGGCCCTTGGACTATGTAGGTTACCAGCGGGCACTTTGACTATCTAGGTTAACGAACGTTCACTTGGACTATGTAGGTAACCTAGCGGGCACTTGGACTGTCTAGGTTACCTAGCGGGCACTTGGCCTATCTAGGTTAACCAACGGGCACTTGGACTATGTAGGTTAACTAGCGGGCACTTGGACTATCTAGGTTTCCTAGCAGGCACTCGGACTATGTACATACCCTAGCGCGCACTTGGACTATCTAGGTTACCTAGCGGGCACTTGGACTATGTACGTCCCCTAGTGGGCACTTGGACTATCTAGGTTTACTAACGGGCAGTAGGACTATCTAGCTTAACTAGCGGGCACTTGGACTATCTAGGATATCTAGCAGGTACTTGGATTATGAAGCATCGCTAGCGGTCACTTGGACTATCTAGGTTACCTAGCGGGCACTTGGACTATGTAGGTTAACTAGCGGACACTTGCACGATCTAGGTTAACTAGCGGGCCCTTGCACTATGTAGGTTAACTAGCAGGCCCATGGATTATGTATGTTTACTAGCAGGCACTTGGACTATCTAAGTTAACTAGCGGGCACTTGGACTATGTAGTTTCCCTAGCGGGCATTTGGACTATTTAGGTTACCAAGCGGGAACTTGGACTATGAAGGTTACCTAGCAGGCACTTGGACTATCTAGGTTTACGAAAGGGCACTTGGACTATTTAGGTTACCTATCGGGCACTTGGATTATCTAGGTTAGCTAACAGGAACTTGGAATATCTAGGTTACCTAGCGGGCACTTGGACTATGTAGGTTACCTTGTGGGCACTTGTACTATCTAGGTTACCTAACGGGAACTTTGACTATGTAGGTTAACTAGCGGGCCTTTGGACTATGTAGGTTAACTAGCGGGCACTTGGACTATCTAGGTTAATTAGCTGACCTTGGACTATGTAGGTTAACTAGCGGGCACTTGGACTATCTAGGTTAACTAGCTCACCATGGACTATGTAGATTAACTAGCGGGCATTTGGACTATCTAGGTTAACTAGCGGACACTTGCAAAATGCAGGTTCCCGAGGGGGCCCTTTTACTATGTAGGCTCCCTAGCAGACACTTGGAATATCTAGGTTAACTAGAGGGACTTGGATTATCTAGGTTAGCCAACAGGAACTTGAAATATCTAGGTTACCTAGCGGGCACTTGGATTATGTAAGTTACCTTGCGGGCACTGGTACTATCCAGGTTACCTAACGGGAACTAGGACTATGTAGGTTAACTAGCGGGCACTTGGACTATCTAGGTTAACTAGCTCACCTTGGACTATGTAGGTTAACTAGCGGGCATTTGGACTATCTAAGTTAACTAGCGGGCACTTGTACAATGCAAGTTCCGTAGGGGGCACTTTGACTATGTAGGTTCCCTAGTGGGCACTTGGACTATCTAGGTTAACTAGAGGGGCATGGACTATGTAGGTTAACTAGCGGGCACTTGGATTATCTAGGTTAACTAGCGGGCACTTGGACTATCTAGATTAACTAGCGGGCCCTTAGACTATCTAGGTTTACTAGCGGGCACTTGGACTATCTAGGTTAACTAGCGGGCACTTGGACTATCTAGGTAACCTAGCGGGCACTTGGACTATCTAGGTTAACGAACGGGCACTTGGACAATGTAAGTTACCTAGCGGGCACTTGGACTATCTAGGTTACCTAACGGGCACTTTGAATATCTAGGTTACATAGCGGGCACATGGACTATGTAGGTTAACTACCGAACACCTGGACTCTAGTTTATCTAGCAGACACTTGGTTTATCTAGGTTACGTAGCGGGCCCTTGGTCTATGTAGGTTTCCTCGCGGGCACTTGGACTATCTAGGTTAACGAAAGGGCACTTGGACTATGTAGGTAACCTAGCGGGCACTTGGACAGTCTAGGTTACCTAGCGGGCACTTGGACTATCTAGGTTAACGAACGGGCACTTGGACAATGTAGGTTACCTAGCGGTCACTTGGACTATGTAGGATCCCTATCGGATATTTGGACTACTTAGGTTACCTAGCGGGCACTTGGACTATCTAGGTTAGCTAGCGGGCACTTGGACTATCTAGGTCAACTAGTGGGCCCTTGTACTATGTAGGTTAACTAGCGAACACTTGGACTATCTAGGTTAACTAGCGGACCTTGGACTATGTAGGTTAACTAGCGGGCCTTTGGACTATGTAGGTTAACTAGCGGGCACTTGGACGATCTAGGTTAACTAGAGGGCACTTGGACTATCTAGCTTAACTAGCGGGCACTTGGATGATCAATGTTAATTAGCGGGCACTTGGACTATCTAGGTTAGCTAATGGGCACATGGGCTAAGTACGTCGCCTAGTGGTCACTTGGACTATCTAGGTTAACTAATGGGCACTTGGACAATCTAGGTTACCTAGCGGGCACTTGTACTATCTAGGATACCTAGCTGGCACTTGGACTATGTAGGTCAACTAGCGGGCCCTTGGACTATCTAGGTTAGCTAACGGGCACTTAGATTATGTAGGTTAACTAGCGGGCACTTGGACTATGTAGGTTACCTAGCAGGCACATTGACTATCTAGGTTAATTAACGGGCACCTGGAGTATGTAGGTTGCCGAGAGGGCACTTGGATTATGTAGGTTCCCTATCGGGCACTTGTACTATCTAGGTTACCTAGCTGGCACTTAGATTATGTAGGTTAAATAGCGGGCACGTGGAATATGTAGGTTAACTAGCGGACACTTGCACTATGTAGGTTAACTAGCGGGCCCTTGGACTATCTAGGTTCCCTAAAGGGCCCTTAGACTATCTAGGTTACCGAACGGGCACTTGGACTATCTAGGTTACCTAGCGGACACTTGGACTATGTAGGCTAACTAGGGGGCCCTTGGACGATCTAGGTTACCTAGCGGGTACTTCAACTATCTAGTTTAACTAGCGGGCAATTGCACTATCTAGGTTACCTAGTGGGCACTTGGACTATGTAGGTTAACTAGCGGGCACTTGGACTATCTAGGTTACCTAGCGGGCACTTGGAGTATGTACGTTACCTAGCGGGCACTTGGACTATGTACGTTTCCTAGCGGGTACTTGGACTAGATAGGTTCCCTAGCGGGCACTTGGTCTAAGTAGGTTAACTAGCGGGCACTTGGACTATCTAGGTTAACTAGCGGGCATTTGGAATATTAGGGCCCCTAGTGGGCATTTGGACTATATTGGTTACCTAGCGTGCACTTGGACTATGTAGGTTAACGAACGGGCACTTGGACTATGTGGGTAACCTAGTGGTCACTTGAAATGTCTAGGTTACCTAGCGGGCACTTAGACTATGTAGGTTAACTAGCGGGCTCTTGGACTATGTAGGTTTACTAGGGGGCCCTTGGACTATCTAGGTTCCCTAAAGGGCACTTGGAATATCTAGGTTCCCTAAAGGGCACTTGGACTATCTAGGTTACATAGCGGGCACTTGGACTATGTAGGTTAACTAGCGGGCACTTGGACTATCTAGGTTCCCTAAAGGGCACTTGGACTATCTAGGTTCCCTAAAGGGCACTTGGACTATCTAGGTTACCTAGCGGGCACTTGGAGTATGTACGTTACCTAGCGGGCACTTGGACTATGTACGTTTCCTAGCGGGTACTTGGACTAGATAGGTTCCCTAGCGGGCACTTGGTCTAAGTAGGTTAACTAGCGAGCACTTGGACTATCTAGGTTAACTAGCGGGCATTTGGAATATTAGGGCCCCTAGCGGGCATTTGGACTATATTGGTTACCTAGCGTGCACTTGGACTATGTAGGTTAACGAACGGGCACTTGGACTATGTGGGTAACCTAGTGGTCACTTGAAATGTCTAGGTTACCTAGCGGGCACTTAGAATATGTAAGTTAACTAGCGGGCTCTTGGACTATGTAGGTTTACTAGGGGGCCCTTGGACTATCTAGGTTCCCTAAAGGGCACTTGGACTATCTAGGTTCCCTAAAGGGCACTTGGACTATCTAGGTTACATAGCGGGCACTTGGACTATGTAGGTTAACTAGCGGGCACTTGGACTATCTAGGTTCCCTAAAGGGCACCTGGACTATCTAGGTTCCCTAAAGGGCACTTGGACTATCTAGGTTACCTAGCGGGCACTTGGACTATGTAGGCTAACTAGGGGGCCCTTTGATGATCTAGGTTACCTAGCGGGTACTTGAACTATCTAGGTTAACTAGCGGACACTTGCACTATGTAGGTTACCTAGCAGGCACTTGGACTGTCTAGGTTAACTAGCGGGCCCTTGGACTATGTAGTTTCCCTAGTGGGCATTTGGACTATTTAGGTTACCTAGCGGGCACTTGGACTATGTAGGTTACCTAGCGGGCACATGGACTATCTAGGTGACCTAGCAGGCACTTTGACTATCTAGGTTAACTAACGGGCACTTGGACTTTGTAGGTTAGCTAGCGGGCACTTGGACTGTCTAGGTTACCTAGTTGGCACTTGGATTATCTCGGTCAACGAACGGGCACTTGGATTATCTAGGTTAACAACGGGCACTTGGACTATGTAGGTTTCCTCGCGGGCACTTGGACTATCTAGGTTAACTAGCGGGCATTTGGAATATTAGGGCCCCTAGCGGGCATTTGGACTATATTGGTTACCTAGCGTGCACTTGGACTATGTAGGTTAACGAACGGGCACTTGGACTATGGGGGTAACCTAGTGGTCACTTGAAATGTCTAGGTTACCTAGCGGTCACTTAGACTATGTAGGTTAACTAGCGGGCTCTTGGACTATGTAGGTTTACTAGGGGGCCCTTGGACTATCTAGGTTCCCTAAAGGGCACTTGGACTATCTAGGTTTCCTAAAGGGCACTTGGACTATCTAGGTTACCTAGCGGGCACTTGGACTATGTAGGTTAACTAGCGGGCACTTGGAATATCTAGGTTCCCTAAAGGGCACTTGGACTATCTAGGTTCCCTAAAGGGCACTTGGACTATCTAGGTTACCTAGCTGGCACTTAGATTATGTAGGTTAAATAGCGGGCACTTGGAATATCTAGGTTACGTTTCGGGCACTTGGTATATAGGTTAACTAGCGGGCACTTGGATTATGTAGGTTAACTAGAGGACACTTGGACTATCTAGGTTAACTAGTGGGCCCTTGGACTATGTAGGTTAACTAGCGGGCACTTGAAAGATCTAGGTTAACTAGTGGGCACTTGGACTATCAAAGTGAACAAGTGAGCCCTTGGACTATGTAGGTTAACTAGCAGGCCCTTGGACTATCTAGGTTACCTAGCGGGCACTTGGACTATGTAGGTTACCTAGTGGGCACTTGGACTATCTAGGTTAATGAATGGGCACTTGGAATATGCAGGTAACCTAGCGGGCACTTGGACTGTCTAGGTTACCTAGCGGGCACTTGGACTTCTAGGTTAACGAACGGGCTCTTGGACTATGTAGGTTGCCTATCGGGCACTTGGACTATCAAGGTTAGGTAACGGGCACTTGGACTATCTAGGTTACCTAGCGGGAACTTGGACAATGTAAGTTACCTAGCGGGCACTTGGACTATCTAGGTTACCTAACGGGCACTTTGAATATCTAGGTTACATAGTGGGTACTTGGACTATGTAGGTTAACTACCGAGGACCTGGACTCTAGGTTATCTAGCGGACACTTGGATTATCTAGGTTACCTAGCGGGCCCTTGGTCTATGTAGGTTTCCTCGCGGGCACTTGGACTATCTAGGTTAACGAACGGGCACTTGGACTATGTAGGTAACCTAGCGGGCACTTGGACAGTCTAGGTTACCTAGCGGGCACTTGGACTATGTAGGCTAACTAGGGGGCCCTTGGACGATCTAGGTTACCTAGCGGGTACTTCAACTATCTAGTTTAACTAGCGGGCACTTGCACTATCTAGGTTACCTAGCGGGCACTTGGACTATGTAGGTTAACTAGCGGGCACTTGGACTATATAGGTTACCTAGCGGGCACTTGGACTATGTACGTTACCTAGTGGGCACTTGGACTATGTACGTTTCCTAGCGGGTACTTGCACTAGATAGGTTCCCTAGCGGGCACTTGGTCTAACTAGGTTAACTAGCGGGCACTGGGACTATCTAGGTTAACTAGCGAGCACTTGGATTATCTAGGTTAACTAGCGGGCATTTGGAATATTAGGGCCCCTAGCGGGCATTTGGAGTATATTGGTTACCTAGCGTGCACTTGGACTATGTAGGTTAACGAACGGGCACTTGGACTATGTAGGTAACCTAGTGGTCACTTGAAATGTCTAGGTTAACTAGCGGGCACTTAGACTATGTAGGTTAACTAGCGGGCACTTGGACTATGTAGGTTTACTAGCGGGCCCTTGGACTATCTAGGTTCCCTAAAGGGCACTTGGACTATCTAGGTTCCCTAAAGGGCACTTGGACTATCTAGGTTACCTAGCGGGCACTTGGACTATGTAGGCTAACTAGGGGGCCCTTTGATGATCTAGGTTACCTAGCGGGTCCTTGAACTATCTAGGTTAACTAGCGGACACTTGAACTATGTAGGTTACCTAGCAGGCACTTGGACTATCTAGGTTAACTAGCGGGCACTTGGACTATCTAGGATAACTAGCGTGCACTTGGACTATGTAGGTTCCTTAGCGGGCACTTGGACTATCTAGGTTGCCTAGCGGGCACTTGGACGATATAGGTTAACTAGAGGGCACTTACTATCTAGGTTAACTAGCGGGCACTTGGATGATCAATGTTAACTAGCGGGCACTTGGACTATATTGGTTAGCTAATGGGCACATGGACTAAGTACGTCCCCTAGTGGGCACTTGGACTATCTAGGTTAACTAACGGCACTTGGACTATCTAGGATACCAACTGGCACTTGGACTATGTAGGTCAACTAGCGGGCCCTTGGACTATCTAGGTTAGCTAATGGGCACTTAGATTATGTAGGTTAACTAGTGGGCACTTGGAATATGTAGGTTAACTAGCGGGGACTTGGACTATGTAGGATTACTTGCGGGCCCTTAGACTATCTAGGTTCCCTAAAGGGCACTTGGACTATCTAGGTTGCCGAAAAGGCACTTTCACTATCTAGGTTACCTAGCGGGCACTTGGACTATGTAGGCCAACTAGGAGGCCCTTGGACTATCTAGGTTACCTAGCGGGTACTTGGACTATCTAGGTTAACTAGCAGGTACTTGGACTATGTAGGTTAACTAGCGGACAGTTGCACTATGTAGGTTCCTTAGCGGGCACTTGGACTATCTAGGTTGCCTAGCGGGCACTTGGTATATAGGTTAACTAGCGGGCACTTGGACTATATAGGCTAACTAGCGGACACTTGCACGATCTAGGTTAACTAGCGGGCCCTTGCACTATGTAGGTTAACTAGCGGGCCCATGGATTATGTAGGTTTACTAGCAATCACGTGGATTATCTAGGTTACCTAGCAGGCACTTTGACTATCTAGGTTAACTAACGGGCACCTGGAGTATGTAGCTTGCCGAGCGGGCACTCGGATTATGTAGGTTCCCTATGGGGCACTTGGACTATGTAGGTTAACTAGCGGACACTTGGACTGTCTAGGTTACCTAGCGGGCACTTGGATTATCTAGGTTAACGAACGGGCACTTGGACTATGTAGGTTACCTAGCCACCACTTGGACTATGTAGGTTAGCTAACAGTCACTTGGACAATCTAGATTCCCTAGCGGGCACTTGTACTATCTAGGTTAACGAACGTGCACTTGGACTATGTAGGTAACCTAGCGGGCACTTGGACTGTCTAGGTTACCTATCGGGCACTTGGCCTATCTAGGTTAACGAACGGGAACTAGGACAATGTAGGTTAACTAGCGGGCACTTGGACTATCTAGGTTAACTAGCTCACCTTGAACTATGTAGGTTAACTAGCGGGCATTTGGACTATCTAAGTTAACTAGCGGGCACTTGCACAATGCAAGTTCCGTAGGGGGCACTTTGACTATGTAGGTTCCCTAGTGGGCACTTGGATTATCTAGGTTAACTAGAGGGGCTTGGACTATGTAGGTTAACTAGCGGGCACTTGGATTATCTAGGTTAACTAGCGGGCACTTGGACTATCTAGGTTAACTAGAGGGCACTAGGACTATCTAGGTTAATTAGCGGGCACTTGGACTATCTAGGTTATCTAGCAGGTACTTGGATTATGAAGGATCCCTAGCGGGCACATAGACTATCTAGGTTACCTAGCGGGCACTTGGACTATGTAGGTTAACTAGCGGACACTTGCACGGTCTAGGTTAACTAGCGGGCCCTTGCACTATGTAGGTTAACTAGCGGGCCCATGGATTATGTATGTTTACTAGCAGGCACTTGGACTATCTAAGTTAACTAGCGGGCACTTGGACTATGTAGTTTCCCTAGCGGGCATTTGGACTATTTAGGTTACCAAGCGGGAACTTGGACTATGTAGGTTACCTAGCAGGCACTTGGACTATCTAGGTTAACGTAAGGGCACTTGGACTATTTAGGTTACCTATCGGGCACTTGGATTATCTAGGTTAGCTAACAGGAACTTGGAATATCTAGGTTACCTAGCGGGCACTTGTACTATCTAGGTTAACGAACGGGCACTTGGACTATGTAGGTAACATAGCGGGCACTTGGTCTGTCTAGGTTACCTAGCGGGCACTTTGACTATCTAGGTTAACGAAAGGGTACTTGGACTATGTAGGATACCTAGCCGGCACTTGGATTATCTAGGTTAGCCAACAGGAACTTGGCATATCTAGGTAACCTAGCGGGCACTTGGATTATGTAGGTTACCTTGTGGGCACTTGTACTATCTAGGTTACCTAACAGGAACTTGGACTATGTAGGTTAACTAGCGGACACTTGGACGATCTAGGTTAACTAGCGGACACTTGGACTATCTAGGTTAACTAGCTGACCTTGGACTATGTAGGTTAACTAACGGGCACTTGGACTATCTAGGTTAACTTGCTCACCTTGGACTATGTAGGTTAACTAGCGGGCACTTGGACTATCTAGGTTAACTAGCAGGCATTTGCACAATGCAGGTTCCCTAGCGGGCACTTTGAGTATGTAGGTTCCCTATGGGCTTTTGGACTATCTATGTTCCCTAACGGGCACTTGGAATATATAGGTTCCCTATCGGGCACTTGGACTATGTAGGTTCCTCAGCGGGCACTTGGACTATGTAGGTTCCCTATCGGGCATTGGACTATGTAGGTTAACTAGCAGGACCTTGGACTATCTAGGTTACCTAGCAGGCACTTGGACTATGTAGGTTAACTAGCGGGCACTTGGACAATCTAGGTTACCTAGAGGGCACTTGAACTATGTACATACGCTAGTGGCACTTGGACTATCTAGGTTACCTAGCGGGCACTTGGACTATCTAGGTTAATTAGAGGGCCCTTGGACTATGTAGGTTAACTAGCGGGCACTTGGATTAGCTAGGTTAACTAGCGGGTACTTGGACTATCTAGATTACCTAGCGGGCCCTTGGACTATGTAGGTTAACTAGCGGGCACTTGGACTATCTAGGTTAACTAGCGGGCACTTGGACCATCTAGATTAACTAGCGGACCCTTGGACTATCTAGGTTTACTAGCGGACACTTGGACTATCTAGGTTAACTAGCGGGCACTTGGACTATGTAGTTTCCCTAGCGGGCATTTGGATTACTTAGGTTATCCAGTGGGCACGTGGACTATGTAGGTTACCTAGCGGGCACTTGGACTCTGTCGGTTAACTAGAAGGCACTTGGACTATCAAGGTTACCTAGCGGGCCCTTGGACTATGTAGGTTACCAGCGGGCACTTTGACTATCTAGGTTAACGAACGTTCACTTGGACTATGTAGGTAACCTAGCGGGCACTTGGACTGTCTAGGTTACCTAGCGGGCACTTGGCCTATCTAGGTTAACCAACGGGCACTTGGACTATGTAGGTTAACTAGCGGGCACTTGGACTATCTAGGTTTCCTAGCAGGCACTCGGACTATGTACATACCCTAGCGCGCACTTGGACTATCTAGGTTACCTAGCGGGCACTTGGACTATGTACGTCCCCTAGTGGGCACTTGGACTATCTAGGTTTACTAACGGGCAGTAGGACTATCTAGCTTAACTAGCGGGCACTTGGACTATCTAGGATATCTAGCAGGTACTTGGATTATGAAGCATCGCTAGCGGTCACTTGGACTATCTAGGTTACCTAGCGGGCACTTGGACTATGTAGGTTAACTAGCGGACACTTGCACGATCTAGGTTAACTAGCGGGCCCTTGCACTATGTAGGTTAACTAGCAGGCCCATGGATTATGTATGTTTACTAGCAGGCACTTGGACTATCTAAGTTAACTAGCGGGCACTTGGACTATGTAGTTTCCCTAGCGGGCATTTGGACTATTTAGGTTACCAAGCGGGAACTTGGACTATGTAGGTTACCTAGCAGGCACTTGGACTATCTAGGTTTACGAAAGGGCACTTGGACTATTTAGGTTACCTATCGGGCACTTGGATTATCTAGGTTAGCTAACAGGAACTTGGAATATCTAGGTTACCTAGCGGGCACTTGGACTATGTAGGTTACCTTGTGGGCACTTGTACTATCTAGGTTACCTAACGGGAACTTTGACTATGTAGGTTAACTAGCGGGCCTTTGGACTATGTAGGTTAACTAGCGGGCACTTGGACTATCTAGGTTAATTAGCTGACCTTGGACTATGTAGGTTAACTAGCGGGCACTTGGACTATCTAGGTTAACTAGCTCACCATGGACTATGTAGATTAACTAGCGGGCATTTGGACTATCTAGGTTAACTAGCGGACACTTGCAAAATGCAGGTTCCCGAGGGGGCCCTTTTACTATGTAGGCTCCCTAGCGGACACTTGGAATATCTAGGTTAACTAGAGGGACTTGGATTATCTAGGTTAGCCAACAGGAACTTGAAATATCTAGGTTACCTAGCGGGCACTTGGATTATGTAAGTTACCTTGCGGGCACTGGTACTATCCAGGTTACCTAACGGGAACTAGGACTATGTAGGTTAACTAGCGGGCACTTGGACTATCTAGGTTAACTAGCTCACCTTGGACTATGTAGGTTAACTAGCGGGCATTTGGACTATCTAAGTTAACTAGCGGGCACTTGTACAATGCAAGTTCCGTAGGGGGCACTTTGACTATGTAGGTTCCCTAGTGGGCACTTGGACTATCTAGGTTAACTAGAGGGGCATGGACTATGTAGGTTAACTAGCGGGCACTTGGATTATCTAGGTTAACTAGCGGGCACTTGGACTATCTAGATTAACTAGCGGGCCCTTAGACTATCTAGGTTTACTAGCGGGCACTTGGACTATCTAGGTTAACTAGCGGGCACTTGGACTATCTAGGTAACCTAGCGGGCACTTGGACTATCTAGGTTAACGAACGGGCACTTGGACTATGTAGGTTACCTAGCGGGCACTTGGACTATGTAGGTTACCTGGCGGGCACTTGGACCATCTAGATTAACTAGCGGGCCCTTGGACAATCAAGGTTTACTAGCGGGCACTTGGACTATCTAGGTTAACTAGCGGGCACTTGGACTATGTAGTTTCCCTAGCGGGCATTTGGATTACTTAGGTTACCCAGTGGGCACTTGGACTATGTAGGTTACCTAGCGGTCACTTGGACTATGTAGGTTAACTAGAAGGCACTTGGACTATCAAGGTTACCTAGCGGGCCCTTGGACTATGTAGGTTACCAGCCAGCACTTTGACTATCTAGGTTAACGAACGGGCACTTGGACTATGTAGGTTAACTAGCGGGCACGTGGATTATCTAGGTTAACTAGCTCACCTTGGACTATGTAGGTTAACTAGCGGGCATTTGGACTATCTAGGTTAACTAGCGGGCACTTGCACAATGCAGGTTCCCTAGGGGCCACTTTGACTATGTAGGTTCCCTAGCGGGCACTTGGACTATCTAGGTTAACTAGAGGGACTTGGATTATCTAGGTTAGCCAACAGGAACTTGAAATATCTAGGTTACCTAGCGGGCACTTGGATTATGTAAGTTACCTTGCGGGCACTGGTACTATCCAGGTTACCTAACGGGAACTAGGACTATGTAGGTTAACTAGCGGGCACTTGGACTATCTAGGTTAACTAGCTCACCTTGGACTATGTAGGTTAACTAGCGGGCATTTGCACTATCTAGGTTAACTAGCGGGCACTTGCACAATGCAAGTTCCGTAGGGGGCACTTTGACAATGTAGGTTCCCTAGCGGGCACTTGGACTATCTAGGTTAACTAGAGGGGCTTGGACTATGTAGGTTAACTAGCGGGCACTTGGATTATCTAGGTTAACTAGCGGGCACTTGGACTATCTAGGTTAACTAGAGGGCACTTGGACTATCTAGATTAACTGGCGGGCCCTTAGACTATCTAGGTTTACTAGCGGGCACTTGGACTATCTAGGTTAACTAGCGGGCACTTGGACTGTCTAGGTAACCTAGCGGGCACTTGGACTATCTAGGTTAACGAACGGGCACTTGGACTATGTAGGTTACCTAGCGGGCACTTGGACTATGTAGGTTACCTGGCGGGCACTTGGACCATCTAGATTAACTAGCGGGCCCTTGGACAATCTAGGTTTACTAGCGGGCACTTGGACTATCTAGGTTAACTAGCGGGCACTTGGACTATGTAGTTTCCCTAGCGGGCATTTGGATTACTTAGGTTACCCAGTGGGCACTTGGACTATGTAGGTTACCTAGCGGTCACTTGGACTATGTAGGTTAACTAGAAGGCACTTGGACTATCAAGGTTACCTAGCGGGCCCTTGGACTATGTAGGTTACCAGCCGGCACTTTCACTATCTAGGTTAACGAACCTGCACTTGGACTATGTAGGTAACCTAGCGGGCACATGGACTGTCTAGGTTACCTAACGGGCACTTGGCCTATCTAGGTTAACGAACGGGCACTTGGACTATGTAGGTTAACTAGCGGGCACGTGGATTATCTAGGTTAACTAGCTCACCTTGGACTATGTAGGTTAACTAGCAGGCATTTGGACTATCTAGGTTAACTAGCGGGCACTTGCACAATGCAGGTTCCCTAGGGGCCACTTTGACTATGTAGGTTCCCTAGCGGGCACTTGGATTATCTAGGTTAACCAGAGGGACTTGGACTATATAGGTTAACTAGCGGGCACTTGGATTATCTAGGTTAACTAGCAGGCACTTGGACTATCTAGGTTAACTAGAGGGCACTTGGACTATCTAGATTAACTAGCGGGCCCTTAGACTATCTAGGTTTACTAGCGGGCACTTGGACTATCTAGGTTAACTAGCGGGCACTTGGATTATGTAGGTTACCTTGCGGGCACTTGTACTATCTAGGTTACCTAACGGGAATTGCACTACGTAGGTTAACTAGCGGACACTTGGACGATCTAGGTTAACTAGCGGGCACTTGAAATATCTAGGTTAACTAGCAGGCCCTTGGGCTATGAAGGTTAACTAGCGGGAACTTGGACTATCTAGGTTAACTAGCGGGTTCTTGGACTATGTAGGTTAACTAGCGGGCACTTGGACTATGTAGGTTAACTAGCGGGCACTTGGACTATCTAGGTTAACTAGCTGACCTTGGACTATGTAGGTTAACTAGCGGGCACTTGGACTATCTAGGTTAACTAGCGGGCATTTGCACAATGCAGGTTCCCTAGCGGGCACTTTGAGTATGTAGGTTCCCTATGGGCTCTTGGACTATCTAGGTTCCCTAACGGGCACTTGGAATATATAGGTACCCTATCGGGCACTTGGACTATGTAGGTTCCTCAGCGGACACTTGGACTATGTAGGTTCCCTATTGGGCATTGGACTATGTAGGTTAACTAGCAGGACCTTGGACTATCTAGGTTACCTAGCAGGCACTTGGACTATGTAGGTTAACGAGCGGGCACTTGGACCATCTAGGTTACCTAGCGGGCACTTGAACTATGTACATACCCTAGCGGGCACTTGGACTATCTAGGTTAACTAGGGGGCCCTTGGACTATGTAGGTTAACTAGCGGGCACTTGGATTAGCTAGGTTAACTAGCGGGTACTTGGACTATCTAGATTAACTAGCGGGCCCTTGTATTATCTAGGTTAACTAGCGGGCACTTGGACTATCTAGGTTAACTAGCGGGCACTTGGACCATCTAGATTAACTAGCGGGCCCTTGGACTATCTAGGTTTACTAGCGGGCACTTGGACTATCTAAGTTAACTAGCGGGCACTTGGACTATGTAGTTTCCCTAGCGGGAATTTGGATTACTTAGGTTACCCAGTGGGCACTTGGACTATCAAGGTTACCTAGCGGGCCCTTGGACTATATAGGTTACCAGCGGGCACTTTGACTCTCTAGGTTAACGAATGTGCACTTTGTCTATGTAGGTAACCTAGCTGGCACTTGAGCTGTCTAGGTTACCTAGCGGACCCTTGGCCTATCTAGGTTAACCAACTGGCACTTGGACTATGTAGGTTAACTAGCGGGCACTTGGACTATCTAGGGTTCCTAGCAGGCACTCTGACTATGTACATACACCAGCGCGCACTTGGAATATCTAGGTTACCTAGCGGGCACTTGGACTATGTACGTCCCCTAGTGGGCACTTGGACTATCTACGTTATCTAGCAGGTACTTGGATTATGAAGGATCCCTAGCGGGCACTTGAACTATCTGGGTTACCTAGCGGGCACTTGGACTATGTAGGTAAACTAGCGGATACTTGCACGATCTAGGTTAACTAGCGGGCCCTTGCACTATGTAGGTTAACTAGCGGGCCCATGGATTATGTATGTTTACTAGCAGGCACTTGGACTATCTAAGTTAACTAGCGGGCACTTGGACTATGTAGTTTCCCTAGCGGGCATTTGGACTATTTAGGTTACCAAGCGGGAACTTGGACTATGTAGGTTACCTAGCAGGCACTTGGACTATCTAGGTTAACGAAAGGGCACTTGGACTATTTAGGTTACCTATCGGGCACTTGGATTATCTTGGTTAGCTAACAGGAAATTGGAATATCTAGGTTACCTAGCGGGCACATGGACTATGTAGGTTACCTTGCGGGCACTTGTACTATCTAGGTTACCTAACGGGAACTTGGACTATGTAGGTTAACTAGCGGGCCCTTGGACTATGTAGGTTAAGTAGCGGGCACTTGGACTATCTAGGTTAATTACCTGACCTTGGACTATGTAGCTTAACTAGCGGGCACTTGGACTATCTAGGTTAACTAGCTCACCTTGGACTATGTAGGTTAACTAGCGGGCACTTGCACAATGCAGGTTCCCTAGGGGGCACTTTGACTATGTAGGTTCCCTAGCGGGCACTTGGACTATCTAGGTTAACTAGAGGGACTTGGACTATGTAGGATAACTAGCGAGCAATTCGACTATTTACGTCCCCTAACGGGCACTTGGACTATCTAGCTTAACTAGAGGGCCCTTGGACTATGTAGGTTAACTATCGGGCACTCGGATTATCTAGGTTTACTAGCGGGCATTGGACGATCTAGGTTAACTACCGGGCACTTGGACAATCTAGATTAACTAGCGGGTCCTTGGAGTATCTAGGTTTACTAGCGGGCACTTGGACTATCTAGGTTAACTAGCGGGTATTTGGACTATGTAGTTTCCCTAGTGGGCATTTGGATTATTTAGGTTACCTAGTGGGCACTTGGACTATGTAGGTTACCTAGCGGGCACTTGGACTATGTAGGTGAACTAGAAGGCACTTGGACTATCAAGGTTACCTAGCGGGCCCTAAGACTATGTAGGTTACCAGTGGGCACTTGGACTATCTAGGTTAACGAACGTGCACTTGGACTATGTAGGTAACCTAGCGGGCACTTGGACTGTCTAGATTACCTAGCGGGCACTTGGACTATCTAGGGTAACGAAAGGGCTCTTGGATGATGTAGGTTACCTAGCGGGCACTTGGACTATGTAGGATCCCTATCGGACATTTGGACTACTTACGTTACCTAGCGGGCACTTGGACTATCTAGGTTAACGAACGGGCACTTGGACTATGTAAGTTAACTAGCGGACACTTCGACTATCTAGGTTAGGTAACGGGCAATTGGACTATCTCGGTTACCTAGCGGGCACTTGGACTATGTAAGTTCCCTAGCGGGCACTTGGACTATATAGGTTACCTAGCAGGCACTTTGACTATCTAGGTTAACTAACGGGCACTTGGACTATGTAGGTTGCCTAGCGAGCACTTGGACTATGGAGGCTCCTAGTGGGCACTTGGACTATGTAGGTTCCCTATCGGGTACTTGGACTGTCTAGGTTAACTAGCGGGCAATTGGACTGTCTAGGTTACCTAGTGGGCACTTGGTCTATGTAGTTTACCTAGCGAGCACTTGGACTATGTAGGTTCCCTAGCGGGCACTTGGACTATGTAGGTTCCCTATCGGGTACTTGGACTGTCTAGGTCAACTAGTGGGCATTGGACTGTCTAGGTTACCTAGTGGGCTCTTGGATTATGTAGTTTACCTAGCAGGCACTTTGACTATGTAGGTTAACTAGCGGGCACTTGGACTATCTATGGTTACCTAGAGGGCATTTGGAGTATGTACGTTTCCTAGCGGGCACTTGGGCTATCTACGTTACCTAGCGGGCACTTGGACTATGTAGGTTAACGAATGGGCACTTGGACTATGTAGGTAACCTAATGGTCACTTGGACTGTCTAGGTTACCTAGCAGGGACTTGGACTATATAGGTTAACTAGCGGGCTCTTGGACTATGTTGGATCCCTATCGGACATTTGGACTACTTAGGTTACCTAGCGGGCACTTGGACTATCTAGGTTAACTAACGGGCACTTGGACTATGTAGGTTAACTAGCGGACACTTCGACTATCTACTTTAACTAACCGGCAATTGGACTATCTAGGTTACCTAGCGGGCACTTGGACTATGTAGGTTCCCTAGCGGGCACTTGGACTATATAGGTTACCTAGCAGGCACTTTGACTATCTAGGTTAACTAACGGGCACTTGGACTATGTAGGTTGCCTAGCGAGCACTTGGACTATGGAGGTTCCTACCGGGCACTTGGACTATGTAGGTTCCCTATCGGGTACTTGGACTGTCTAGGTTAACTAGCGGGCAATTGGACTGTCTAGGTTACCTAGTGGGACCTTGGTCTATGTAGTTTACCTAGCGAACACTTGGACTATGTAGGTTCCCTAGCGGGCACTTGGACTATGTAGGTTCCCTATCGGGTACTTGGACTGTCTAGGTTAACTAGCGGGCATTGGACTGTCTAGGTTACCTAGTGGGCTCTTGGACTATGTAGTTTACCTAGCAGGCACTTGGACTATGTAGGTTAACTAGCGGGCACTTGGACTATCTAGGTTACCTAGAGGGCATTTGGACTATGTACGTTACCTAGCGGGCACTTGGACTATGTAGGTTAACGAACGGGCACTTGGACTATGTAGGTAACCTGATGGTCACTTGGACTGTCTAGGTTACCTAGCAAGGACTTGGACAATATAGGTTAACTAGCGGGCACTTGGACTATGTAGGATCCCTATCGGACATTTTTACTACTTAGGTTATCTAGCGGGTACTTTGACAATCTAGGTTAACTAGCGGGCACTTGGACTATCTAGGTCAACTAGCGGGCCCTTGTACTATGTAGGTTAACTAGCGGGCACTTGGACTATCTAGGTTAAGTAACGGACCTTGCACAATGTAGGTTAACTAGCGGGCCCTTTGACTATCTACGTCCCCTAGTGGGCACTTGGACTATCTAGGTTAACTAACGGGCACAAGGACTATCTAGGTTAACTAGCGGGCACTTGGACTATGTAGGTTAACTAGCGGACACTTCGACTATCTAGGTTAGCTAACGGGCAATTGGACTATCTAGGTTACCTACCGGGCACTTGGACAATGTAGGTTCCCTAGCGGGCACTTGGACAATTTAGGTTACCTAGCAGGCACTTTGACTATCTAGGTTAACTAACGGGCACTTGGACTATGTAAGTTGCCTAGCGAGCACTTGGACTATGTAGGTTCCCTAGCGGGCCCTTGGACTATGTAGGTTCCCTATCGGGTACTTGGACTATCTAGGTTAACTAGCTCACGTTGGACTATGTAGGTTAACTAGCGGACTTTGGACGATCTAGGTTAATTAGCGGGCACTTGGAATATCTAGGTTAACTAGCGGGCCCTTCGGCTATGTAGGTTAACTAGCGGGAACTTGGACTATCTAGGTTAACTAGCGGGTTCTTGGACTATGTAGGTTAACTAGCGGGCACTTGGACTATCTAGGTTAACTAGCTGACCTTGGACTATGTAGGTTAACTAACGGGCACTTGGACTATCTAGGTTAACTAGCTGACCTTGGAGTATGTAGGTTAACTAGCGGGCACTTGGACTATCTAGTTTAAATAGCGGGCATTTGCACAATGAAGGTTCCCTAGCGGGCACTTAGAGTATGTAGGTTCCCTATGGGCTCTTGGACTATCTATGTTCCCTAACGGGCACTTGGAATATATATGTTCCCTATCAGACACTTAGACTATGTAGGTTCCTCAGCGGGCACTTGGACTATGTAAGTTCCCTATCGGGCATTGGACTATGTAGGTTAACTAGCAGGACCTTGGATTATCTAGGTTACCTAACAGGCACTTAGACTATGTAGGTTAACTAGCGGGCACTTGGACAATCTAGGTTACCTAGCGGGCACTTGAACTATGTACATACCCTAGTAGGCACTTGGATTATCTAGGTTACCTTGCGGCCACTTGGACTATGTACATACCCTAGCGGGCACTTGGACTATCTAGGTTAATTAGAGGGCCCTTGGACTATGTAGGTTAACTAGCGGGCACTTGGATTAGCTAGGTTAACTAGCAGGTACTTGGACTATCTAGATTAACTAGCGGGCCCTTGGACTATGTAGGTTAACTAGCGGGCACTTGGAATATCTAGGTTAACTAGCGGGCACTTGGACCATCTAGATTAACTAGCGGGCCCTTGGAATATCTAGGTTTACTAGCGGGCACTTGGACTATCTAGGTAAACTAGCGGGCACTTGGACTATGTAATTTCCCTAGCGGACTTTTGGATTACTTAGGTTACCCAGTGGGCACTTGGACTATGTAGGTTACCTAGCGGCACTTTGACTATCTAGGTTAACGAACGTGCACTTGGACTATGTAGGTAACCTAGCGGGCACTTGGACTGTCTAGGTTACCTAGCGGGCATTTGGACTATTTAGGTTACCAAGCGGAACTTGGACTATTTAGGTTACCTAGCAGGCACTTGAACTATCTAGGTTAACGAAAGGGCACTTGGACTATTTAGGTTACCTATCGGGCACTTGGATTATCTAGGTTAGCTAACAGGAACTTGGAATATCTAGGTTACCTAGCGGGCACTTGGACTATGTAGGTTTCCTTGCGGGCACTTGTACTATCTAGGTTACCTAACGGGAACTTGGATTATGTAGGTTAACTAGCGGGTACTTGGACTATCTAGGTTAATTAGCTGACCTTGGACTATGTAGGTTAACTAGCGGGCACTTGGACTATCTAGGTTAACTAGCTCACCTTGGACTATGTAGGTTAACTAGCGGTCATTTGAACAATGTAGGTTAACTAGCGGGCACTTGGACTATCTAGGTTTCCTAGCAGGCACTCGGACTATGTACATACCCTAGTGCGCACTTGGACTATCTAGGTTACCTAGCGGGCACTTGGACAATGTACGTCCCCTAGTGGGCACTTGGACTATCTAGGTTAACTAACGGGCACTAGGACTATCTAGGTTAACTAGCGGGCACTTGGACTATCTAGGCTACCTAGCAGGTACTTGGATTATGAAGGATCCCTAACGGGCACTTGGACTATCTAGGTTACATAGCGGGCACTTGGACTATGTAGGTTAACTAGCGGACACTTGCATGATCTAGGTTAACTAGCGGGCCCTTGCACTATGTAGGTTAACTAGCGGGCCCATGGATTATGTATGTTTACTAGCAGGCACTTGGACTATCTAAGTTAACTAGCGGGCACTTGGACTATGTAGTTTCCCTAGCGGGCATTTGGACTATTTAGGTTACCAAGCGGGAACTTGGACTATGTAGGTTACCTAGCAGGCACTTGGACTATCTAGGTTAACGAAAGGGCACTTGGACTATTTAGGTTACCTATCGGGCACTTGGATTATCTAGGTTGGCTAACAGGAACTTGGAATATCTAGGTTAGCTAACAGGAACTTGGAATATCTAGGTTACCTAGCGGGCACTTGGACTATCTAGGTTAACGAACGGGCACTTGGACTATGTAGGTAACCTAGCAGGCACTTGGTCTGTCTAGGTTACCTAGCGGGCACTTTGACTATCTAGGTTAACGAAAGGGTACTTGGACTATGTAGGATACCTAGCGGGCACTTGGATTTTCTAGGTTAGCCAACAGGAACTTGGAATATCTAGGTTACCTAGCGGGCACTTGGATTATGTAGGTTACCTTGCGGGCACTTGTACTATCTAGGTTACCTAACGGGAACTTGGACTATGTAGGTTAACTAGCGGACACTTGGACGATCTAGGTTAACTAGCGGGCACTTGGACTATCTAGGTTAACTAGCTGACCTTGGACTATGTAGGTTAACTAACGGGCACTTGGACTATCTAGGTTAACTCGCTCACCTTGGACTATGTAGGTTAACTAGCGGGCACTTGGACTATCTAGGTTAACTAGCGGGCATTTGCACAATGCAGGTTCCCTAGCGGGCACTTAGAGTATGTAGGTTCCCTATGGGCTCTTGTACTATCTATGTTCCCTAACGGGCACTTGGAATATATATGTTCCCTATCGGACACTTAGACTATGTAGTTTCCTCAGCGGGCACTTGGACTATGTAGGTTCCCTATCGGGCATTGGACTATGTAGGTTAACTAGCAGGACCTTGGATTATCTAGGTTACCTAGCAGGCACTTAGACTATGTAGGTTAACTAGCGGGCACTTGGACAATCTAGGTTACCTAGCGGGCACTTGAACTATCTAGGTTAACTAGCTGACCTTGGACTATGTAGGTTAACTAACGGGCAATTGGACTATCTAGGTTAACTAGAGGGGCTTGGATTATGTAGGTTAACTAGCGGGCACTTGGATTATCTAGGTTAACTAGCGGGCACATGGACTGTCTAGGTTAACTAGAGGCCACTTGGACTATCTAGATTAACTAGCGGGCCCTTAGACTATCTAGGTTTACTAGCGGGCACTTGGACTATCTAGGTTAACTAGCGGGCACTTGGACTGTCTAGGTAACCTAGCGGGCACTTGGACTATCTAGGTTAACGAACGGGCAATTGGACTATGTAGGTT
Organism: Tenrec ecaudatus; assembly: GCF_050624435.1. Classification (NCBI taxonomy): domain Eukaryota; kingdom Metazoa; phylum Chordata; class Mammalia; order Afrosoricida; family Tenrecidae; genus Tenrec; species Tenrec ecaudatus. The sequence goes on from NW_027457626.1 coordinate 1,470,350, forward strand.
ACCTAGCGGGCACTTGGACTATGTAGGTTACCTGGCGGGCACTTGGACCATCTAGATTAACTAGCGGGCCCATGGACAATCTAGGTTTACTAGCGGGCACTTGGACTATCTAGGTTAACTAGCGGGCACTTGGACTATGTAGTTTCCCTAGCGGGCATTTGGATTACTTAGGTTACCCAGTGGGCACTTGGACTATGTAGGTTACCTAGCGGTCACTTGGACTATGTAGGTTAACTAGAAGGCACTTGGACTATCAAGGTTACCTAGCGGGCCCTTGGACTATGTAGGTTACCAGCCGGCACTTTGACTATCTAGGTTAACGAACCTGCACTTGGACTATGTAGGTAACCTAGCGGGCACATGGACTGCCTAGGTTACCTAACGGGCACTTGGCCTATCTAGGTTAACGAACGGGCACTTGGACTATGTAGGTTAACTAGCGGGCACGTGGATTATCTAGGTTAACTAGCTCACCTTGGACTATGTAGGTTAACTAGCGGGCATTTGGACTATCTAGGTTAACTAGCGGGCACTTGCACAATGCAGGTTCCCTAGGGGCCACTTTGACTATGTAGGTTCCCTGGCGGGCACTTGGATTATCTAGGTTAACTAGAGGGACTTGGACTATGTAGGTTAACTAGCGGGCACTTGGATTATCTAGGTTAACTAGCGGGCACTTGGACTATCTAGGTTAACTAGAGGGCACTTGGACTATCTAGATTAACTAGCGGGCCCTTAGACTATCTAGGTTAACTAGCGGGCACTTGGACTGTCTAGGTTACCTAGCGGGCACTTGGACTATCTAGGTTAACGAACGGGCACTTGGACTATCTAGGTTAACGAACGTGCACTTGGACTATGCAGGTAACCTAGCGGGCACTTGGATTGTCTAGGTTACCTAGCTGGCCCTTGGCCTATCTAGGTTAATGAACGGGCACTTGGACTATGTACGTTAACTAGCGGACACTTCGACTATCTAAGTTAGCTAACGGGCAATTGGACTATCTAGGCTACCTGGCGGGCACTTGGACTATGTAGGTTCCCTAGGGGGCACTTGGACTATGTAGGTTCCCTATCGGGTACTTGGACTGTCTAGGTTAACTAGCGGGCAATTGTACTGTCTAGGTTACCTAGTGGGCATTTGGACTACGTAGTTTACCTAGCAGGCAGTTGGACTATGTAGGTTAACTTGCGGGCACTTGGACTATCTAGGTTACCTAGAGGGCCCTTGGACTATGTACGCTCCCTAGCGGGCTCTTGGGCTATCTACGTTACCTAGCGGGCACTTGCACTATGTAGGTTAACGAATGGGCACTTGGACTATGTAGTTTCCCTAGCGGGCATTTGGACTATTTATGTTACCATCGGGAACTTGGACTATGTAGGTTACCTAGCGGGCACTTGGACTATGTACGTCCCCTAGTGGGCACTTGGACTATCTAGGTTAACTAACGGGCACTTGGACTATGTAGGCTGCCTAGCGGGCACTTGGACTATGTAGGTTCCCTAGCGGGCACTTGGATTATGTAGATTCCATATCGGGCACTTGGATTATGTAGGTTCCCTATCGGGCACTTGGACTATGTAAGTTAACTAGCGGGCACTTGGACTGTCTAGGTAACCTAGCGGGCACTTGGACTATGTAGGTTAACTAGCGGGCACTTGGACTATCTAGGTTACATAGAGGGCCCTTGGACTATGTACGCTCCCTAGCGGGCTCTTGGGCTATCTACGTTACCTAGCGGGCACTTGGACTATGTAGGTTAACGAACGGGCACTTGGACTATGTAGTTTCCCTAGCGGGCATTTGGACTATTTATGTTACCATCGGGAACTTAGACTATGTAGGTTACCTAGCGGGCACTTGGACTATGTACGTCCCCTAGTGGGCACTTGGACTATCTAGGTTAACTAACGGGCACTTGTACTATGTAGGCTGCCTTGGGGGCACTTGGACTATGTAGGTTCCCTAGCGGGCACTTGGATTATGTAGGTTCCCTATCGGGCACTTGGATTATGTAGGTTCCCTATCGGGCACTTGGACTATGTAAGTTAACTAGCGGGCACTTGGACTGTCTAGGTAACCTAGCGGGCACTTGGACTATCTAGGATAACGAACGGGCACTTGGACTATGTCGGTAACCTAGCGGGCACTTGGACTGTCTAGGTTACCTAGCGGGCACGTGGACTATCTAGGTTAACGAAAGGGCACTTGGACTATGTAGGTTACCTAGCGGGCACTTGGATTATCTAGGTTAGCCAACAGGAACTTGGAATATCTAGGTTACCTAGCGGGCACTTGGATTATGTAGGTTACCTTGCGGGCACTTGTACTATTTAGGTTACCTAACGGGAATTGCACTACGTAGGTTAACTAGCGGACACTTGGACGATCTAGGTTAACTAGCGGGCACTTGAAATATCTAGGTTAACTAGCAGGCCCTTGGGCTATGAAGGTTAACTAGCGGGAACTTGGACTATCTAGGTTAACTAGCGGGTTCTTGGACTATGTAGGTTAACTAGCGGGCACTTGGACTATGTAGGTTAACTAGCGGGAACTTGGACTATCTAGGTTAACTAGCTGACCTTGGACTATGTAGGTTAACTAGCGGGCACTTGGACTATCTAGGTTAACTAGCGGGCATTTGCACAATGCAGGTTCCCTAGCGGGCACTTTGAGAATGTAAGTTCCCTATGGGCTCTTGGACTATCTAGGTTCCCTATCGGGCACTTGGAATATATAGGTTCCCTATCGGGCACTTGGACTATGTAGGTTCGTCAGCGGACACTTGGACTATGTAGGTTCCCTATCGGGCATTGGACTATGTAGGTTAACTAGCAGGACCTTGGACTATCTAGGTTACCTAGCAGGCACTTGGACTATGTAGGTTAACTAGCGGGCACTTGGACCATCTAGGTTACCTAGCGTGCACTTGAACTATGTACATACCCTAGCGGGCACTTCGATTATCTAGGTTACCTAGCGGGCACTTGGACTATGTACGTACCCTAGCGGGCACTTGGACTATCTAGGTTAACTAGGGGGCCCTTGGACTATGTAGGTTAACTAGCGGGCACTTGGACTATCTAGGTTAACTAGCGGGCACTTGGACCATCTAGATTAACTAGCGGGCCCTTGGACTATCTAGGTTTACTAGCGGGCACTTGGACTATCTAGGTTAACTAGCGGGCACTTGGACTATGTAGTTTCCCTAGCGGGCATTTGGATTACTTAGATTACCCAGTGGGCACTTGGAATATGTAGGTTACCTAGCGGGCACTTGGACTATGTAGGTTAACTAGAAGGCACTTGGACTATCAAGGTTACCTAGCGGGCCCTTGGACTATGTAGGTTACCAGCGGGCACTTTGACTCTCTAGGTTAACGAACGTGCACTTGGTCTATGTAGGTAACTTAGCGGGCACGTGAGCTGTCTAGGTTACCTAGCGGACACTTGGCCTATCTAGGTTAACCAACGGGCACTTGGACTATGTAGGTTAACTAGCGGGCACTTGGACTATCTAGGGTTCCTAGCAGGCACTCTGACTATGTACATATCCCAGCGCGCACTTGGAATATCTAGGTTACCTAGCGGGCACTTGGACTATGTACGTCCCCTAGTGGGCACTTGGACTATCTACGTTATCTAGCAGTACTTGGATTATTAAGGATCCCTAGCGGGCACTTGAACTATCTGGGTTACCTAGCGGGCACTTGGACTATGTAGGTTAACAAGCAGACACTTGCACGATCTAGGTTAACTAGCGGGCCCTTGCACTATGTAGGTAAACTAGCGGGCCCATGGATTATGTATGTTTACTAGCAGGCACTTGGACTATCTAAGTTAACTAGCGGGCACTTGGACTATGTAGTTTCCCTAGCGGGCATTTGGACTATTTAGGTTACCAAGCGGGAACTTGGACTATGTAGGTTACCTAGCAGGCACTTGGACTATCTAGGTTAACGAAAGGGCACTTGGACTATTTAGGTTACCTATCGGGCACTTGGATTATCTTGGTTAGCTAACAGGAAATTGGAATATCTAGGTTACCTAGCGGGCACATGGACTATGTAGGTTACCTTGGGGCACTTGTACTATCTAGGTTACCTAACGGAAACTTGGACTATGTAGGTTAACTAGCGGGCCCTTGGACTATGTAGGTTAACTAGCGGGCACTTGGACTATCTAGGTTAATTACCTGACCTTGGACAATGTAGCTTAACTAGCGGGCACTTGGACTATCTAGGTTAACTAGCTCACCTTGGACTATGTAGTTTAACTAGCGGGCACTTGCACAATGCAAGTTCCCTAGGGGGCACTTTGACTATGTAGGTTCCCTAGCGGGCACTTGGACTATCTAGGTTAACTAGAGGGACTTGGACAATGTAGGTTTACTAGCGGGCACTTGGATTATCTAGGTTAACTAGCGGGCACTTGGACTATCTAGGTTAACTAGAGGGCACTTGGACCATCTAGATTAACTAGCGGGCCCTTGAACTATCTAGGTTTACTAGCGGGCACTTGGAATATCTAGGTTAACTAGAGGGACTTGGACTATGTAGGTTAACTAGCGAGCAATTCGACTATTTACGTCCCCTAAAGGGCACTTGGACTATCTAGCTTAACTAGAGGGCCCTTGGACTATGTAGGTTAACTATCGGGCACTCGGATTATCTAGGTTTACTAGCGGGCATTGGACGATCTAGGTTAACTACCGGGCACTTGGACAATCTAGATTAACTAGCGGGTCCTTGGATTATCTAGGTTTACTAACGGGCACTTGGACTATCTAGGTTAACTAGCGGGCACTTGGACTATGTAGTTTCCCTAGTGGGCATTTGGATTATTTAGGTTACCTAGTGGGCATTTGGACTATGTAGGTTACCTAGCGGGCACTTGGACTATGTAGGTTAACTAGAAGGCACTTGGACTATCAAGGTTACCTAGCGGGACCTTGGACTATGTAGGTTACCAGCGGGCACTTTGACTATCTAGGTTAACGAACGTGCACTTGGACTATGTAGGTAATCTAGCGGGCACTTGGACTGTCTAGGTTACCTAGCGAACACTTGGCCTATCTAGGTTAACCAACGGGCACTTGGACTATGTAGGTTAACTAGCGGACACTTGCACGATCTAGGTTAACTAGCGGGCCCTTGCACTATGTAGGTTAACTAGCGGGCCCATGGATTATGTAGGTTTACTAGCAGGCACTTGGACTATGTAGTTTCCCTAGCGGGCATTTGGATTATTTAGGTTACCTAGTGGGCACTTGGACTATGTAGGTTACCTAGCGGGCACTTGGACTATCAAGGTTACCTAGCGGGCCCTTTGACTATGTAGGTTACCAGGGGCACTTGGACTATCTAGGTTAACGAACGTGCACTTGGACTATGTAGGTAACCTAGCAGGCACTTGGACTGTCTAGGTTACCTAGCGGGCACTTGGCCTATCTAGGTTGACGAACGGGCACTTGGACTATGTAGGTTAACTAGCGTACACTTCGACTATCTAGGTTAGCTAACGGGCAATAGGACTATCTAGGTTACCTAACGGACACTTGGACCATCTAGGTTCCTTAGCGGGCACCTGGACTATGTAGGCCAACTAACGGGCACTTGGACTATATAGGTTACCTATCAAACCCTTGGACTATGTAGGTTATCTAGCGGGCACTTGGACTATGTACGTCCCCTTGTGGGCACTTGGACTATCTAGGTTAACTAACGGGCATTTGGACTATGTAGGCTGCCTAGCGGGCACTTGGACTATGTAGGTTCCCTAGCGGGCATTTGGATTATGTAGGTTCCCTATCGGGCACTTGGATTATGTAGGTTCCCTATCGGGCACTTGGACTATGTAAGTTAACTAGCGGGCACTTGGACTATCTAGGATAACGAAAGGGCACTTGGACTATGTCGGTAACCTAGCGGGCACTTGGACTGTCTAGGTTACCTAGCGGGCACTTGGACTATGTAAGTTCCCTAGCGGGCACTTGGACTATATAGGTTACCTAGCAGGCACTTTGACTATCTAGGTTAACTAACGGGCACTTGGACTATGTAGGTTGCCTAGCGAGCACTTGGACTATGGAGGTTCCTAGCGGGCACTTGGACTATGTAGGTTCCCTATCGGGTACTTGGACTGTCTAGGTTAACTAGCGGGCAATTGGACTGTCTAGGTTACCTAGTGGGCACTTGGTCTATGTAGTTTACCTAGCGAGCACTTGGACTATGTAGGTTCCCTAGCGGGCACTTGGACTATGTAGGTTCCCTATAGGGTACTTGGACTGTCTAGGTTAACTAGCGGGCATTGGACTGTCTAGGTTACCTAGTGGGCTCTTGGACTATGTAGTTTACCTAGCAGGCACTTGGACTATGTAGGTTAACTAGCGGGCACTTGGATTATCTAGGTTACTTAGAGGGCACTTGGACTATGTACGTTCCCTAGCGGGCACTTGGGCTATCTACGTTACCTAGCGGGCACTTGGACTATGTAGGTTAATGAATGGGCACTTGGACTATGTAGGTAACCTAATGGTCACTTGGACTGTCTAGGTTACCTAGCAGGGACTTGGACTATATAGGTTAACCAGTGGGCTCTTGGACTATGTTGGATCCCTATCGGACATTTGGACTACTTAGGTTACCTAGCGGGCACTTGGACTATCTAGGTTAACTAACGGGCACTTGGACTATGTAGGTTAACTAGCGGACACTTCGACTATCTACTTTAACTAACCGGCAATTGGACTATCTAGGTTACCTAGCGGGCACTTGGACTATGTAGGTTCCCTAGCGGGCACTTGGACTATATAGGTTACCTAGCAGGCACTTTGACTATCTAGGTTAACTAACGGGCACTTGGACTATGTAGGTTGCCTAGCGAGCACTTGGACTATGTAGGTTGCCTAGCGAGCACTTGGACTATGGAGGTTCCTACCGGGCACTTGGACTATGTAGGTTCCCTATCGGGTACTTGGACTGTCTAGGTTAACTAGCGGGCAATTGGACTGTCTAGGTTACCTAGTGGGCCCTTGGTCTATGTAGTTTACCTAGCGAACACTTGGACTATGTAGGTTCCCTAGCGGGCACTTGGACTATGTAGGTTCCCTATCGGGTACTTGGACTGTCTAGGTTAACTAGCGGGCATTGGACTGTCTAGGTTACCTAGTGGGCTCTTGGACTATGTAGTTTACCTAGCAGGCACTTGGACTATGTAGGTTAACTAGCGGGCACTTGGACTATCTAGGTTACCTAGAGGGCATTTGGACTATGTACGTTACCTAGCGGGCACTTGGACTATGTAGGTTAACGAACGGGCACTTGGACTATGTAGGTAACCTGATGGTCACTTGGACTGTCTAGGTTACCTAGCAGGGACTTGGACAATATAGGTTAACTAGCGGGCACTTGGACTATGTAGGATCCCTATCGGAAATTTTTAATACTTAGGTTATCTAGCGGGTACTTTGACAATCTAGGTTAACTAGCGGGCACTTGGACTATCTAGGTCAACTAGCGGGCCCTTGTACTATGTAGGTTAACTAGCGGGCACTTGGACTATCTAGGTTAAGTAACGGACCTTGCACAATGTAGGTTAACTAGCGGGCCCTTTGACTATCTACGTCCCCTAGTGGGCACTTGGACTATCTAGGTTAACTAACGGGCACTAGGACTATCTAGGTTAACTAGCGGGCACTTGTACTATGTAGGTTAACTAGCGGACACTTCGACTATCTCGGTTAGCTAACGGGCAATTGGACTATCTAGGTTACCTACCGGGCACTTGGACTATGTAGGTTCCCTAGTGGGCACTTGGACAATTTAGGTTACCTAGCAGGCACTTTGACTATCTAGGTTAACTAACGGGCCCTTGGACTATGTAAGTTGCCTAGCGAGCTCTTGGACTATGTAGGTTCCCTAGCGGGCCCTTGGACTATGTAGGTTCCCTATCGGGTACTTGGACTGTCTAGGTTAACTAGCGAGCAATTGGACTCTCTAGGTTACCTAGTGGGCACTTGGACTATGTAGTTTACCTAGCAGGCGCTTGGACTATGTAGGTTAACTAGCGGGCACTTGGACTATCTAGGTTACCTAGAGGGTACTTGGACTATGTACGTTTCCTAGCGGGCACTTGCGCTATCTACGTTACCTAGCGGGCACTTTCACTATCTAGGTTAACGAACGTGCACTTGGACTATGTAGGTTACCTAGCGGGCACTTGGACTATGTAGGATCCCTATCAGATATTTGGACTACTTAGGTTAACTAGCGGCCACTTGGACTATCTAGGTTAACTAGCGGGCACTTGGACTTACTAGGTCAACTAGCGGGCCCTTGTACTATGTAGGTTAACTAGCGGGCCCTTGGACTATGTAGGTTAACTAGCGGGCACTTGGATTATCTAGGTTTCCTAGCCGGGTCTCGGAGTATGTACATACCCTTGCGCGCACTTGGACTATCTAGGTTAACTAGCGGGCACTTGGACTATGTACGTCCCCTAGTGGGTACTTGGACTATCTAGGTTAACTAACGGGCACTTGGACTATGTAGTTTCCCTAGGGGGCATTTGGATTATTTAGGTTACCTTGTGGGGACTTGGACTATGTAGGTTACCTAGCGGGCACTTGGACTATGTAGGTTACCAGCGGGCACTTGGACTATCTAGGTTAACGAACGTGCACTTGGACTATGTAGGTAACCTAGCAGGCACTTGGACTGTCTAGGTTACCAAGCAGGCACTTCGCTTTTCTAGGTTAACGAACGGGCACTTGGACTATGTATGTTAACAAGCGGACACTTCGACTATCTAGGTTAGCTAACGGCAATTGGACTATCTAGGTTACCTAGCAGGCACTTTGACTATCTAGGTTAACTAACGGGCACTTGGACTATGTATGTTGCCTAGCGAGCAATTTGACTATTTACGTCCCCTAACGGGCACTTGGACTATCTAGCTTAACTAGAGGGCCCTTGGACTATGTAGGTTAAGTATCGGGCACTCGGACTATCAAGGTTTACTAGCGGGCACTTGGACGATCTAGGTTAACTACCGGGCACTTGGACAATCTAGATTAACTAGCGGGTCCTTGGACTATCTAGGTTTACTAGCGGGCACTTGGACTATCTAGGTTAACTTACGGGCACTTGGACTATGTAGTTTCCCTAGTGGGCATTTGGATTATTTAGGTTACCTAGTGGGCACTTGGACTATGTAGGTTACCTAGCGGGCACTTGGAATATGTAGGTTAACTAGAAGGCACTTGGACTATCAAGGTTACCTAGCGGGCCCTAAGACTATGTAGGTTAGTGTGGGCACTTGGACTATCTAGGTTAACGAACGTGCACTTGGACTATTTAGGTAACCTAGCGGGCACTTGGACTGTCTAGATTACCTAGCGGGCACTTGGCCTATCTAGGTTAACGAACGGGCTCTTGGACGATGTAGGTTACCTAGCGGGCACTTGGACTATGTAGGATCCCTATCGGACATTTGGACTACTTAGGTTACCTAGCGGGCACTTGGACTATCTAGGTTAACGAACGCGCACTTGGACTATGTAGGTTAACTAGCAGACACTTCAACTATCTAGGTTAGCTAACGGGCAATTGGAACATCTAGGTTACCTATCGGGCACTTGGACTATGTAGGTTCCCTAGCGGGCACTTGGACTATATAGGTTACCTAGCAGGCACTTTGACTCTCTAGGTTAACTAACGGGCACTTGGACTATGTAGGTTGCCTAGCGAGCACTTGGACTATGTAGGTTGCCTAGCGAGCACTTGGACTATGGAGGTCCCCTATCGGGTACTTGGACTGTCTACGTCAACTAGCGGGCAATTGGACTGTCTAGGTTACCTAGTGGGCCCTTGGTCTATGTAGTTTACCTAGCGAACACTTGGACTATGTAGGTTCCCTAGCGGGCACTTGGACTATGTAGGTTCCCTATCGGGTACTTGGACTGTCTAGGTTAACTAGCGGGCATTGGACTGTCTAGGTTACCTAGTGGGCTCTTGGACTATGTAGTTTACCTAGCAGGCACTTGGACTATGTAGGTTAACTAGCGGGCACTTGAACTATCTAGGTTACCTAGAGGGCATTTGGACTATGTACGTTACCTAGCGGGCACTTGGACTATGTAGGTTAACGAACGGGCACTTGGACTATGTAGGTAACCTAATGGTCACTTGGACTGTCTAGGTTACCTAGCAGGGACTTGGACAATATAGGTTAACTAGCGGGCACTTGGACTATGTAGGATCCCTATCGGACATTTTTACTACTTAGGTTATCTACCGGGTACTTTGACAATCTAGGTTAACTAGCGGGCACTTGGACTATCTAGGTCAACTAGCGGGCCCTTGTACTATGTAGGTTAACTAGCGGGCACTTGGACTATCTAGGATAAGTAACGGACCTTGCACAATGTAGGTTAACTAGCGGGCCCTTTGACTATCTACGTCCCCTAGTGGGCACTTGGACTATCTAGGTTAACTAACGGGCACTAGGATTATCTAGGTTAACTAGCGGGCACTTGGACTATGTAGGTTAACTAGCGGACACTTCGACTATCTAGGTTAGCTAATGGGCAATTGGACTATCTAGGTTACCTACCGGGCACTTGGACTATGTAGGTTCCCTAGCGGGCACTTGGACAATTTAGGTTACCTAGCAGGCACTTTGACTATCTAGGTTAACTAACGGGCACTTGGACTATGTAAGTTGCCTAGCGAGCACTTGGACTATGTAGGTTCCCTAGCGGGCCCTTGAACTATGTAGGTTCCCTATCGGGTACTTGGACTGTCTAGGTTAACTAGCGGGCAATTGGACTCTCTAGGTTACCTATTGGGCACTTGGACTATGTAGTTTACCTAGCAGGCGCTTGGACTATATAGGTTAACTAGCGGGCACTTGGACTATCTAGATTACCTAGAGGGCACTTGGACTATGTACGTTTCCTAGCGGGCACTTGGGCTATCTACGTTACCTAGCGGGCACTTTGACTATCTAGGTTAACGAACGGGCACTTGGACTATGTAGGTTACCTAGCGGGCACTTGGACTATGTAGGATCCCTATCGGATATTTGGACTACTTAGGTTAACTAGCGGCCACTTGGACTATCTAGGTTAACTAGCGGGCACTTGGAATAACTAGGTCAACTAGCGGGCCCTTGTACTATGTAGGTTAACTAGCGGGCACTTGGACTATATAGGTTAACTAGCGGACCTTGGACTATGTAGGTTAACTAGCGGGCCCTTGGACTATGTAGGTTAACTAGCGGGCAATTGGATTTTCTAGGTTTCCTAGCGGGAACTTGAACTATGTACATACTCTAGCGGGCACTTGGCCTATCTAGGTTGACGAACGGGCACTTGGACTATATAGGTTAACTAGCATACACTTCGACTATCTAGGTTAGCTAACGGGCAATTGGACTATCTAGGTTACCTAACGGACACTTGGACCATCTAGGTTTCTTAGCGGGCACCTGGACTATGTAGGCTAACTAACGGGCACTTGGACTATATAGGTTACCTATCGAACCCTTGGACTATGTAGGTTATCTAGCGGGCACTTGGACTATCTAGGTTAACTAACGTGCACTTGGGCTATGTAGGTAACCTAGCGGACAATTGGACAGTTTAGGTTACCAAGCGGGCACTTGGATTATCTAGGTTAACGAAAGGGCACTTGGACTATGTAGGTTACCTAGCGGGCACTTGGATTATCTAGGTTAGCTAAAAGGAACTTGGAATATCTAGGTTACCTAGCGGGCACTTGGACTATGTAGGTTACCTTGCGGGCACTTGTACTATCTAGGTTACCTAACGGGAACTTGGACTATGTAGGTTAACTAGCAGGCCCTTGGACTATGTAGGTTAACTAGCGGGCACTTGGACTATCTAGGTTAATTAGCTGACCTTGGACTATGTAGGTTAACTAGCGGGCACTTGGACTATCTAGGTTAACTAGCTGACCTTGGACTATGTAGGTTAACTAGCGGGCACTTGGACTATCTAGGTTAACTAGCGGGCACTTGCATAATGCAGGTTCCCTAGCGGGCATTTTGACTATGTAGGTTCCCTAGCGGGCACTTGGACTATATAGGTTCCCTACGGGCACTTGGACTATTTAGGTTCCTCAGCGGACACTGGGACTATGTAGGTTCCCTATCGGGCATTGGACTATGTAGGTTAACTAGCAGGACCTTGGACAATCTAGGTTACCTAGCGGGCACTTGAACTATGTACATACCCTAGCGGGCACTTGGACTATCTAGGTTACCTAGCGGGCACTTGGAATATGTACGTCCCCTTGCGGGCACTTGGACTATCTAGGTTAACTAGAGGGCCCTTTGACTATGTAGGTTAACTAGTGGGCACTTGGATTATCTAGGTTAACTAGCGGGTACTTGGACGATCTTGGTTAACTAGCGGGCACTTGGACTATCGAGGTTATCTAGCGGGCACTTGGACTATCTAGATTAACTAGCGGGCCCTTGGACTATCTAGGTTAACTAGCGGGCACTTGGACAATCTAGGTTAACTAGCGGGCACTTGGATTATCTAGATTAACTAGCGGGCTCTTGGACTATCTAGGTTAACTAGAGGGCCCTTTGACTATGTAGGTTAACTAGCGGGCACTTGGATTATCTAGGTTAACTAGCGGGTACTTGGACGATCTAGGTTAACTAGCGGGCACTTGGACTATGGAGGTTAACTAGCGGGCACTTGGACTATCTAGATTAACTAGCGGGCCCTTGGACTATCTAGGTTAACTAGCGGGCACTTGGACAATCTAGGTTAACTAGCGGGCACTTGGATTATCTAGATTAACTAGCGGGCCCTTGGACTATCTAGGTTTACTAGCAGGCACTTGGAATATCTAAGTTAACAAGCGGGCACTTGGACTATGTAGTTTCCCTAGCGGGCATTTGGATTACTTAGGTTACCTAGTGGGCACTTGGACTATGTAGGTTACCTAGCGGGCACTTGGCCTATCTAGGTTAACGAACGGGCACTTGGACTATGTAGGTTAACTAGCGGACACTTCGACTATCTAGGTTAGCTAACGGGCAATTGGCCTATCTAGGTTACCTAGCGGGCACTTGGACTATGTAGGTTCCCTAGCAGGCACTTGGACTATGTTGGAGTCCTATCGGGTACTTGGACTGTCTAGGTTAACTATCAGGCAATTGGACTGTCTAGGTTACCTAGTGGGCACTTGGACTATGTAGTTTACCTAGCAGGCACTTGGACTATGTAGGTTACTAGCGGGCACTTGGACTATCTAGGTTACCTAGAGGGCACTTGGACTATGCACGTTCCCTAGCGGGCACTTGGGCTAACTACGTTACGTAGCGGGAACTTGGACTATGTAGGTTAACGAAAGGCACTTGGACTATGTAGGTAGCCTAATGGTCACATGGACTGTCTAGGTTACCTAGCGGGGATTGGACTATGTAGGTTAACTAGCAGGCACTTGGACTATGTAGGATCCCTATCGGACATTTGTAATTATTAGGTTAACTAGCGGGCATTTTGACTATCTTGGTTAACTAGCGGGCACTTGGACTATCTAGGTTACCTAGTGGGCATTTGGACTGTGTAGGTTACCTTGCGGGCACTTGGACTATGTAGGTTAACTAGAAGGCACTTGGAATATCAAGGTTACCTAGCGGGCTCTTGGACTATGTAGGTTACCCCAGGCACTTGGTCTATCTAGTTTAACGAACGTGCACTTGGACTATGTAGGTAATCTAGCGGGCACTTGGATTGTCTAGGTTACCTAGCTGACCTTGGACTATGTAGGTTAACTAGCGGGCACTTGTACTATCTATGTTAACAAGCTGACCTTGGATTATGTAGGTTAACTAGCGGGCACTTGGAATATCTAGGTTAACTAGCAGGCATTTGCACAATGCAGGTTCCCTAGCGGGCACTTTGAGTATGTAGGTTAACTAGCGGGCACTTGGACAATCTAGGTTACCTACCGGGCACTTGAACTATGTACATACTCTAGCGGGCACTTGGACTATCTAGGTTACCTAGCGGACACTTGGACTATGTACGTACCCTAGCGGGCACTTGGACTATCTAGGTTAACGAGAGGGCCCTTGGACTATGTAGGTTAACTAGCGGGCACTTGGATTAGCTAGGTTAACTAGCGGGCAATTGGACTATCTAGATTAACTAGCGGGCCCTTGGACTATCTAGGTTAACTAGCGGGCAATTGGACTATGTGGTTTCCCTAGCAGGCATTGGGATTACTTAGGTTACCTAGTGGGCACATGGACTATGTAGGTTACCTTGCGGGCACTTGGACTATGTAGGTTAACTAGAAGGCACTTGGACTATCAAGGTTACCTAGCGGGCCCTAAGACTATGTAGGTTAGTGTGGGCACTTGGACTATCTAGGTTAACGAATGTGCACTTGGACTATGTAGGTAACCTAGTGGGCACTTGGACTGTCTAGGTTACCTAGCGGGCTCTTGGACTATGTAGGTTACCACGGGCACTTGGACTATCTAGGTTAACGAATGTGCACTTGGACTATGTAGGTAACCTACTGGGCACTTGGACTGTCTAGGTTACCTAGCGGGCACCTGGCCTATCTAGGTTAACGAACGGGCACTTGGACTATGTAGGTTAACTAGCGGACACTTCGACTATCTAGGTTAGCTAACGGGCAATTGGACTATCTAGGTTACCTAGCGGGCTCTTGGACAATATAGGTTACCTAGCAGGCACTTTGACTATCTAGGTTAACTAACGGGCACTTGGTCTATGTAGGTTGCCTAGCGAGCACTTGGACTATGTAGGTTCCCTAGCGGGCACTTGGACTATGTAGGTTCCCTATCGGGTACTTGGACTGTCTAGGTTAACTAGCGGGCAATTGGACTCTCTAGGTTACCTAGTGGGCACTTGGACTATGTAGTTTACCTAGCAGGTGCTTGGACTATGTAGGTTAACTAGCGATCACTTGGACTATCTAGGTTACCTAGAGGGCACTTGGACTCTGTACGTTTCCTAGCGGGCACTTGGGCTATCTACGTTACCTAGCGGGCACTTTGACTATCTAGGTTAACGAACGGGCACTTGGACTATGTAGGTTACCTAGCGGGCACTTGGACTATGTAGGATCCCTATCGGATATTTGGACTACTTAGGTTAACTAGCGGCCACTTGGACTATCTAGGTTAACTAGCGGGTACTTGGACTATCTAGGTCAACTAGCGGGCCCTTGTACTATGTAGGTTAACTAGCGAGCACTTGGACTATATAGGTTAACTAGCGGACCTTGGACTATGTAGGTTAACTAGCGGGCCCTTGGACTATGTAGGTTAACTAGCGGGCACTTGGATTATCTAGGTTTCCTAGCCGGGACTCGGAGTATGTACATAACCTAGCGCGCACTTGGACTATCTAGGTTAACTAGCGGGCACTTGGACTATGTACGTCCCCTAGTGGGCACTTGGACTATCTAGGTTAACTAACGGGCACTTGGACTATATAGTTTCCCTAGGGGGCATTTGGATTATTTAGGTTACCTTGTGGGGACTTGGACTCTGTATGTTACCTAGCGGGCACTTGGACTATGTAGGTTAACTAGAAGGCACTTGGACTATCAAGGTTACCTAGCGGGCCCTTGGACTATGTAGGTTACCAGCGGGCACTTGGACTATCTAGGTTAACGAACGTGCACTTGGACTATGTAGGTAACCTAGCAGGCACTTGGACTGTCTAGGTTACCAAGCAGGCACTTCGCCTTTCTAGGTTAACGAACGGGCACTTGGACTATGTAGGTTAACTAGCGGACACGTCGACTATCTAGGTTAGCTAACGGCAATTGGAACATCTAGGTTACCTAGCAGGCACTTTGACTATCTAGGTTAACTAATGGGCACTTGGACTATGTATGTTGCCTAGCGAGCAATTCGACTATTTACGTCCCCTAACGGGCACTTGGACTATCTAGCTTAACTAGAGGCCCCTTGGACTATGTAGGTTAACTATCGGGCACTCGGATTATCTAGGTTTACTAGCGGGCATTGGACGATCTAGGTTAACTACCGGGCACTTGGACAATCTAGATTAACTAGCGGGTCCTTGGACTATCTAGGTTTACTAGCGGGCACTTGGACTATCTAGGTTAACTAGCGGGCACTTGGACTATGTAGTTTCCCTAGTGGGCATTTGGATTATTTAGGTTACCTAGTGGGCACTTGGATATGTAGGTTACCTAGCGGGCACTTGGACTATGTAGGTGAACTAGAAGGCACATGGACTATCAAGGTTACCTAGCGGGCCCTAAGACTATGTAGGTTACCAGTGGGCACTTGGACTATCTAGGTTAATGAACGTGCACTTGGACTATGTAGGTAACCTAGCGGGCACTTGGACTGTCTAGATTACCTAGCGGGCACTTGGCCTATCTAGGTTAACGAAAGTGCTCTTGGACGATGTAGGTTACCTAGCGGGCACTTGGACTATGTAGGATCCCTATCGGACATTTGGACTACTTACGTTACCTAGCGGGCACTTGGACTATCTAGGTTACCTAGCGGGCACTTGGACTATGTAGGTTAACTAGCGGGCACTTCGACTATCTAGGTTACCTAGCAGGCACTTTGACTATCTAGGTTAACTAACGGGCACTTGGACTATGTAGGTTGCCTAGCGAGCACTTGGACTATGGAGGTTCCTAGCGGGCACTTGGACTATCTAGGTTCCCTATCGGGTACTTGGACTGTCTAGGTTAACTAGCGGGCAATTGGACTGTCTAGGTTACCTAGTGGGCACTTGGTCTATGTAGTTTACCTAGCGAGCACTTGGACTATGTAGGTTCCCTAGCGGGCACTTGGACTATGTAGGTTCCCTATCGGGTACTTGGACTGTCTAGGTTAACTAGCGGGCATTGGACTGTCTAGGTTACCTAGTGGGCTCTTGGACTATGTAGTTTACCTAGCAGGCACTTGGACTATGTAGGTTAACTAGCGGGCACTTGGACTATCTATGGTTACCTAGAGGGCATTTGGAGTATGTACGTTTCCTAGCGGGCACTTGGGCTATCTACGTTACCTAGCAGGCACTTGGACTATGTAGGTTAACGAATGGGCACTTGGACTATGTAGGTAACCTAATGGTCACTTGGACTGTCTAGGTTACCTAGCAGGGACTTGGACTATATAGGTTTACTAGCAGGCTCTTGGACTATGTTGGATCCCTATCGGACATTTGCACTACTTAGGTTACCTAGCGGGCACTTGGACTATCTAGGTTAACTAACGGGCACTTGGACTATGTAGGTTAACTAGCGGACATTTCGACTATCTACTTTAACTAACCGGCAATTGGACTATCTAGGTTACCTAGCGGGCACTTGGACTATGTAGGTTCCCTAGCGGGCACTTGGACTATATAGGTAACCTAGCAGGCACATTGACTATCTAGGTTAACTAACGGGCACTTGGACTATGTAGGTTGCCTAGCGAGCACTTGGACTATGTAGTTTACCTAGCGAACACTTGGACTATGTAGGTTCCCTAGCGGGCACTTGGACTATGTAGGTTCCCTATCGGGTACTTGGACTGTCTAGGTTAACTAGCGGGCATTGGACTGTCTAGGTTACCTAGTGTGCTCTTGGACTATGTAGTTTACCTAGCAGGCACTTGGACTATTTAGGTTAACTAGCGGGCACTTGGACTATCTAGGTTACCTAGAGGGCATTTGGACTATGTACGTTACCTAGCGGGCACTTGGACTATGTAGGTTAACGAACGGGCACTTGGACTATGTAGGTAACCTAATGGTCACTTGGACTGTCTAGGTTACCTAGCAGGGACTTGGACAATATAGGTTAACTAGCGGGCACTTGGACTATGTAGGTCAACTAGCGGGCCCTTGTACTATGTAGGTTAACTAGCGGGCACTTGGACCATCTAGGTTAAGTAACGGACCTTGGACAATGTAGGTTAACTAGCGGGCCCTTTGACTATCTATGTCCCCTAGTGGGCACTTGGACTATCTAGGTTAACTAACGGGCACTAGGACTATCTAGGTTAACTAGCGGGCACTTGGACTATGTAGGTTAACTAGCGGACACTTCGACTATCTAGGTTAGCTAACGGGCAATTGGACTATCTAGGTTACCTACCGGGCACTTGGACTATGTAGGTTCCCTAGCGGGCACTTGGACAATTTAGGTTACCTAGCAGGCACTTTGACTATCTAGGTTAACTAACGGGCACTTGGACTATGTAAGTTGCCTAGCGAGCACTTGGACTATGTAGGTTCCCAAGCAGGCCCTTGGACTATGTAGGTTCCCTATCGGGTACTTGGACTGTCTAGGTTAACTAGCGGGCAATTGGACTCTCTAGGTTACCTAGTGGGCACTTGGACTATGTAGTTTACCTAGCAGGCGCTTGGACTATGTAGGTTAACTAGCGGGCACTTGGACTATCTAGATTACCTAGAAGGCACTTGGACTCTGTACGTTTCCTAGCGGGTACTTGGGCTATCTACGTTACCTAGCGGGCACTTTGACTATCTAGGTTAACGAACGGGCACTTGGACTATGTAGGTTACCTAGCGGGCACTTGGACTATGTAGGATCCCTATCGGATATTTGGACTACTTAGGTTAACTAGCGGCCACTTGGACTATCTAGGTTAACTAGCGGGTACTTGGACTATCTAGGTCAACTAGCGGGCCCTTGTACTATGTAGGTTAACTAGCGAGCACTTGGACTATATAGGTTAACTAGCGGACCTTGGACTATGTAGGTTAACTAGCGGGCCCTTGGACTATGTAGGTTAACTAGCGGGCACTTGGATTATCTAGGTTTCCTAGCCGGGACTCGGAGTATGTACATAACCTAGCGCGCACTTGGACTATCTAGGTTAACTAGCGGGTACTTGGACTACCTAGGTCAACTAGCGGGCCCTTGTACTATGTAGGTTAACTAGCGAGCACTTGGACTATATAGGTTAACTAGCGGACCTTGGACTATGTAGGTTAACTAGCGGGCCCTTGGACTATGTAGGTTAACTAGCGGGCACTTGGATTATCTAGGTTTCCTAGCCGGGACTCGGAGTATGTACATAACCTAGCGCGCACTTGGACTATCTAGGTTAACTAACGGGCACTTGGACTATGTAGTTTCCCTAGGGGGCATTTGGATTATTTAGGTTACCTTGTGGGGACTTGGACTCTGTATGTTACCTAGCTGGCACTTGGAGTATGTAGGTTAACTAGAAGGCACTTGGACTATCAAGGTTACCTAGCGGGCCCTTGGACTTTGTAGGTTACCAGCGGGCACTTGGACTATCTAGGTTAACGAACGTGCACTTGGACTATGTAGGTAACCTAGCAGGCACTTGGACTGTCTAGGTTACCAAGCAGGCACTTCGCCTTTCTAGGTTAACGAACGGGCACTTGGACTATGTAGGTTAACTAGCGGACACGTCGACTTTCTAGGTTAGCTAACGGCAATTGGACTATCTAGGTTACCTAGCAGGCACTTTGACTATCTAGGTTAACTAATGGGCACTTGGACTATGTATGTTGCCTAGCGAGCAATTCGACTATTTACGTCCCCTAACGTGCACTTGGACTATCTAGCTTAACTAGAGGCCCCTTGGACTATGTAGGTTAACTATCGGGCACTCGGATTATCTAGGTTTACTAGCGGGCATTGGACGATCTAGGTTAACTACCGGGCACTTGGACAATCTAGATTAACTAGCGGGTCCTTGGACTATCTAGGTTTACTAGCGGGCACTTGGACTATCTAGGTTAACTAGCGGGCATTTGGACTATGTAGTTTCCCTAGTGGGCATTTGGATTATTTAGGTTACCTAGTGGGCACTTGGACTATGTAGGTTACCTAGCGGGCACTTGGACTATGTAGGTGAACTAGAAGGCACATGGACTATCAAGGTTACCTAGCGGGCCCTAAGACTATGTAGGTTACCAGTGGGCACTTGGACTATCTAGGTTAATGAACGTGCACTTGGACTATGTAGGTAACCTAGCGGGCACTTGGACTGTCTAGATTACCTAGTGGGCACTTGGCCTATCTAGGTTAACGAAAGTGCTCTTGGACGATGTAGGTTACCTTGCGGGCACTTGGACTATGTAGGATCCCTATCGGACATTTGGACTACTTACGTTACCTAGCGGGCACTTGGACTATCTAGGTTAACGAACGGGCACTTGGACTATGTAGGTTAACTAGCGGACACTTCGACTATCTAGGTTAGCTAACGGGCAATTGGACTATCTAGGTTACCTAGCGGGCACTTGGACTATGTAAGTTCCCTAGCGGGCACTTGGACTATATAGGTTACCTAGCAGGCACTTTGACTATCTAGGTTAACTAACGGGCACTTGGACTATGTAGGTTGCCTAGCGAGCACTTGGACTATGGAGGTTCCTAGTGGGCACTTGGACTATTTAGGTTCCCTATCGGGTACTTGGACTGTCTAGGTTAATTAGCGGGCAATTGGACTGTCTAGGTTACCTAGTGGGCACTTGGTCTATGTAGTTTACCTAGCGAGCACTTGGACTATGTAGGTTCCCTAGCGGGCACTTGAACTATGTAGGTTCCCTATCGGGTACTTGGACTGTCTAGGTTAACTAGCGGGCATTGGACTGTCTAGGTTACCTAGTGGGCTCTTGGACTATGTAGTTTACCTAGCAGGCACTTGGACTATGTAGGTTAACTAGCGGGCACTTGGACTATCTATGGTTACCTAGAGGGCATTTGGAGTATGTACGTTTCCTAGCGGGCACTTGGGCTATCTACTTTACCTAGCGGGCACTTGGACTATGTAGGTTAACGAATGGGCACTTGGACTATGTAGGTAACCTAATGGTCACTTGGACTGTCTAGGTTACCTAGCAGGGACTTGGACTATATAGGTTAACTAGCAGGCTCTTGGACTATGTTGGATCCCTATCGGACATTTGGACTACTTAGGTTACCTAGCGGGCACTTGGACTATCTAGGTTAACTAACGGGCACTTGGACTATGTAGGTTAACTAGCGGACATTTCGACTATCTACTTTAACTAACCGGCAATTGGACTATCTAGGTTACCTAGCGGGCACTTGGACTATGTAGGTTCCCTAGCGGGCACTTGGACTATATAGGTAACCTAGCAGGCACATTGACTATCTAGGTTAACTAACGGGCACTTGGACTATGTAGGTTGCCTAGCGAGCACTTGGACTATGTAGGTTGCCTAGCGAGCACTTGGACTATGGAGGTTCCTACCGGGCACTTGGACTATGTAGGTTCCCTATCGGGTACTTGGACTGTCTAGGTTAACTAGCGGGCAATTGGACTGTCTAGGTTACCTAGTGGGCCCTTGGTCTATGTAGTTTACCTAGCGAACACTTGGACTATGTAGGTTCCCTAGCGGGCACTTGGACTATGTAGGTTCCCTATCGGGTACTTGGACTGTCTAGGTTAACTAGCGGGCATTGGACTGTCTAGGTTACCTAGTGGGCTCTTGGACTATGTAGTTTACCTAGCAGGCACTTGGACTATGTAGGTTAACTAGCGGGCACTTGGACTATCTATGGTTACCTAGAGTGCATTTGGAGTATGTACGTTTCCTAGCGGGCACTTGGGCTATCTACGTTACCTAGCGGGCACTTGGACTATGTAGGTTAACGAATGGGCACTTGGACTATGTAGGTAACCTAATGGTCACTTGGACTGTCTAGGTTACCTAGCAGGGACTTGGACTATATAGGTTAACTAGCAGGCTCTTGGACTATGTTGGATCCCTATCGGACATTTGGACTACTTAGGTTACCTAGCGGGCACTTGGACTATCTAGGTTAACTAACGGGCACTTGGACTATGTAGGTTAACTAGCGGACATTTCGACTATCTACTTTAACTAACCGGCAATTGGACTATCTAGGTTACCTAGCGGGCACTTGGACTATGTAGGTTCCCTAGCGGGCACTTGGACTATATAGGTAACCTAGCAGGCACATTGACTATCTAGGTTAACTAACGGGCACTTGGACTATGTAGGTTGCCTAGCGAGCACTTGGACTATGTAGTTTACCTAGCGAACACTTGGACTATGTAGGTTCCCTAGCGGGCACTTGGACTATGTAGGTTCCCTATCGGGTACTTGGACTGTATAGGTTAACTAGCGGGCATTGGACTGTCTAGGTTACCTAGTGGGCTCTTGGACTATGTAGTTTACCTAGCAGGCACTTGGACTATGTAGGTTAACTAGCGGGCACTTGGACTATCTAGGTTACCTAGAGGGCATTTGGACTATGTACGTTACCTAGCGGGCACTTGGACTATGTAGGTTAACGAACGGGCACTTGGACTATGTAGGTAACCTAATGGTCACTTGGACTGTCTAGGTTACCTAGCAGGGACTTGGACAATATAGGTTAACTAGCGGGCACTTGGACTATGTAGGTCAACTAGCGGGCCCTTGTACTATGTAGGTTAACTAGCGGGCACTTGGACTATCTAGGTTAAGTAACGGACCTTGGACAATGTAGGTTAACTAGCGGGCCCTTTGACTATCTACGTCCCCTAGTGGGCACTTGGACTATCTAGGTTAACTAACGGGCACTAGGACTATCTAGGTTAACTAGCGGGTACTTGGACTATGTAGGTTAACTAGCGGACACTTCGACTATCTAGGTTAGCTAACGGGCAATTGGACTATATAGGTTACCTACCGGGCACTTGGACTATGTAGGTTCACTAGCGGGCACTTGGACAATTTAGGTTACCTAGCAGGCACTTTGACTATCTAGGTTAACTAACGGGCACTTGGACTATGTAAGTTGCCTAGCAAGCACTTGGACTATGTAGGTTCCCTAGCAGTCCCTTGGACTATGTAGGTTCCCTATCGGGTACATGGACTGTCTAGGTTAACTAGCGGGCAATTGGACTCTCTAGGGTACCTAGTGGGCACTTGGACTATGTAGTTTACCTAGCAGGCGCTTGGACTATGTAGGTTAACTAGCGGGCACTTGGACTATCTAGGTTACCTAGAAGGCACTTGGACTCTGTACGTTTCCTAGCGGGCACTTGGGCTATCTACGTTACCTAGCGGGCACTTTGACTATCTAGGTTAACGAACGGGCACTTGGACTATGTAGGTTACCTAGCGGGCACTTGGACTATGTAGGATCCCTATCGGATATTTGGACTACTTAGGTTAACTAGCGGCCACTTGGACTATCTAGGTTAACTAGCGGGTACTTGGACTATCTAGGTCAACTAGCGGGCCCTTGTACTATGTAGGTTAACTAGCGAGCACTTGGACTATATAGGTTAACTAGCGGACCTTGGACTATGTAGGTTAACTAGCGGGCCCTTGGACTATGTAGGTTAACTAGCGGGCACTTGGATTATCTAGGTTTCCTAGCCGGGACTCGGAGTATGTACATAACCTAGCGCGCACTTGGACTATCTAGGTTAACTAACGGGCACTTGGACTATGTAGTTTCCCTAGGGGGCATTTGGATTATTTAGGTTACCTTGTGGGGACTTGGACTCTGTATGTTACCTAGCGGGCACTTGGACTATGTAGGTTAACTAGAAGGCACTTGGACTATCAAGGTTACCTAGCGGGCCCTTGGACTTTGTAGGTTACCAGCGGGCACTTGGACTATCTAGGTTAACGAACGTGCACTTGGACTATGTAGGTAACCTAGCAGGCACTTGGACTGTCTAGGTTACCAAGCAGGCACTTCGCCTTTCTAGGTTAACGAACGGGCACTTGGACTATGTAGGTTAACTAGCGGACACGTCGACTTTCTAGGTTAGCTAACGGCAATTGGACTATCTAGGTTACCTAGCAGGCACTTTGACTATCTAGGTTAACTAATGGGCACTTGGACTATGTATGTTGCCTAGCGAGCAATTCGACTATTTACGTCCCCTAACGTGCACTTGGACTATCTAGCTTAACTAGAGGCCCCTTGGACTATGTAGGTTAACTATCGGGCACTCGGATTATCTAGGTTTACTAGCGGGCATTGGACGATCTAGGTTAACTACCGGGCACTTGGACAATCTAGATTAACTAGCGGGTCCTTGGACTATCTAGGTTACCTAGCGGGCACTTGGACTATGTAAGTTCCCTAGCGGGCACTGGGACTATATAGGTTACCTAGAAGGCACTTTGACTATCTAGGTTAACTAACGGGCACTTGGACTATGTAGGTTGCCTAGCGAGCACTTGGACTATGGAGGTTCCTAGTGGGCACTTGGACTATTTAGGTTCCCTATCGGGTACTTGGACTGTCTAGGTTAACTAGCGGGCAATTGGACTGTCTAGGTTACCTAGTGGGCACTTGGTCTATGTAGTTTACCTAGCGAGCACTTGGACTATGTAGGTTCCCTAGCGGGCACTTGGACTATGTAGGTTCCCTATCGGGTACTTGGACTGTCTAGGTTAACTAGCGGGCATTGGACTGTCTAGGTTACCTAGTGGGCTCTTGGACTATGTAGTTTACCTAGCAGGCACTTGGACTATGTAGGTTAACTAGCGGGCACTTGGACTATCTATGGTTACCTAGAGGGCATTTGGAGTATGTACGTTTCCTAGCGGGCACTTGGGCTATCTACGTTACCTAGCGGGCACTTGGACTATGTAGGTTAACGAATGGGCACTTGGACTATGTAGGTAACCTAATGGTCACTTGGACTGTCTAGGTTACCTAGCAGGGACTTGGACTATATAGGTTAACTAGCAGGCTCTTGGACTATGTTGGATCCCTATCGGACATTTGGACTACTTAGGTTACCTAGCGGGCACTTGGACTATCTAGGTTAACTAACGGGCACTTGGACTATGTAGGTTAACTAGCGGACATTTCGACTATCTACTTTAACTAACCGGCAATTGGACTATCTAGGTTACCTAGCGGGCACTTGGACTATGTAGGTTCCCTAGCGGGCACTTAGACTATATAGGTAACCTAGCAGGCACATTGACTATCTAGGTTAACTAACGGGCACTTGGACTATGTAGGTTGCCTAGCGAGCACTTGGACTATGTAGGTTGCCTAGCGAGCACTTGGACTATGGAGGTTCCTACCGGGCACTTGGACTATGTAGGTTCCCTATCGGGTACTTGGACTGTCTAGGTTAACTAGCGGGCAATTGGACTGTCTAGGTTACCTAGTGGGCCCTTGGTCTATGTAGTTTACCTAGCGAACACTTGGACTATGTAGGTTCCCTAGCGGGCACTTGGACTATGTAGGTTCCCTATCGGGTACTTGGACTGTCTAGGTTAACTAGCGGGCATTGGACTGTCTAGGTTACCTAGTGGGCTCTTGGACTATGTAGTTTACCTTGCAGGCACTTGGACTATGTAGGTTAACTAGCGGGCACTTGGACTATCTAGGTTACCTAGAGGGCATTTGGACTATGTACGTTACCTAGCGGGCACTTGGACTATGTAGGTTAACGAACGGGCACTTGGACTATGTAGGTAACCTAATGGTCACTTGGACTGTCTAGGTTACCTAGCAGGGACTTGGACAATATAGGTTAACTAGCGGGCACTTGGACTATGTAGGATCCCTATCGGACATTTTTACTACTTAGGTTATCTAGCGGGTACTTTGACAATCTAGGTTAACTAGCGGGCACTTGGACTATCTAGGTCAACTAGCGGGCCCTTGTACTATGTAGGTTAACTAGCGGGCACTTGGACTATCTAGGTTAAGTAACGGACCTTGGACAATGTAGGTTAACTAGCGGGCCCTTTGACTATCTACGTCCCCTAGTGGGCACTTGGACTATCTAGGTTAACTAACGGGCACTAGGACTATCTAGGTTAACTAGCGGGCACTTGGACTATGTAGGTTAACTAGCGGACACTTCGACTATCTAGGTTAGCTAACGGGCAATTGGACTATCTAGGTTACCTACCGGGCACTTGGACTATGTAGGTTCCCTAGCGGGCACTTGGACAATTTAGGTTACCTAGCAGGCACTTTGACTATCTAGGTTAACTAACGGGCACTTGGACTATGTAAGTTGCCTAGCGAGCACTTGGACTATGTAGGTTCCCTAGCGGGCCCTTGGACTATGTAGGTTCCCTATCGGGTACTTGGACTGTCTAGGTTAACTAGCGGGCAATTGGACTCTCTAGGTTACCTAGTGGGCACTTGGACTATGTAGTTTACCTAGCAGGCGCTTGGACTATGTAGGTTAACTAGCGGGCACTTGGACTATCTAGGTTACCAAGAGGGCACTTGGACTCTGTACGTTTCCTAGCGGGCACTTGGGCTATCTACGTCCCCTAGTGGGCACTTGGACTATCTAGGTAAACTAACGGGCACTAGGACTATCTAGGTTAACTAGCGGGCACTTGGACTATGTAGGTTAACTAGAAGGCACTTGGACTATCAAGGTTACCTAGCGGGCCCTTGGACTATGTAGGTTACCAGCGGGCACTTGGACTATCTAGGTTAACGAACGTGCACTTGGACTATGTAGGTAACCTAGCAGGCACTTGGACTGTCTAGGTTACCAAGCAGGCACTTCGCCTTTCTAGGTTAACGAACGGGCACTTGGACTATGTATGTTAACTAGCGGACACTTCGACTATCTAGGTCAGCTAACGGCAATTGGACTATCTAGGTTACCTAGCAGGCACTTTGACTATCTAGGTTAACTAACGGGCACTTGGACTATGTATGTTGCCTAGCGAGCAATTTGACTATTTACGTCCCCTAACGGGCACTTGGACTATCTAGCTTAACTAGAGGGCCCTTGGACTATGTAGGTTAAGTATCGGGCACTCGGATTATCAAGGTTTACTAGCGGGCACTTGGACGATCTAGGTTAACTACCGGGCACTTGGACAATCTAGATTCACTAGCGGGTCCTTGGACTATCTAGGTTTACTAGCGGGCACTTGGACTATCTAGGTTAACTAGCGGGCACTTGGACTATGTAGTTTCCCTAGTGGGCATTTGGATTATTTAGGTTACCTAGTGGGCACTTGGACTATGTAGGTTACTTAGCGGGCACTTGGAATATGTAGGTTACCTAGAAGGCACTTGGACTATCAAGGTTACCTAGCGGGCCCTAAGACTATGTAGGTTAGTGTGGGCACTTGGACTATCTAGGTTAACGAACGTGCACTTGGACTATTTAGGTAACCTAGCGGGCACTTGGACTGTCTAGATTACCTAGCGGGCACTTGGCCTATCTAGGTTAATGAACGGGCTCTTGGATGATGTAGGTTACCTAGCGGGCACTTGGACTATGTAGGATCCCTATCGGACATTTGGACTACTTAGGTTACCTAGCGGGCACTTGGACTATCTAGGTTAACGAACGGGCACTTGGACTATGTAGGTTAACTAGCGGACACTTCGACTATCTAGGTTAGCTAACGGGCAATTGGAACATCTAGGTTACCTATCGGGCACTTGGACTATGTAGGTTCCCTAGCGGGCACTTGGACTATATGGTTACCTAGCAGGCACTTTGACTATCTAGGTTAACTAACGGGCACTTGGACTATGTAGGTTGCCTAGCGAGCAGTTGGACTATGGAGGTTCCCTATCGGGTACTTGGACTGTCTAGGTTAACTAGCGGGCAATTGGACTGTCTAGGTTACCTAGTGGGCACTTGGTCTATGTAGTTTACCTAGCGAGCACTTGGACTATGTAGGTTCCCTAGCGGGCACTTGGACTGTCTAGGTTACCTAGTGGGCTCTTGGACTATGTAGTTTACCTAGCAGGCACTTTGACTATGTAGGTTAACTAGCGGGCAGTTGGACTATCTAGGTTACCTAGAGGGCATTTGGACTATGTACGTTTCCTAGCGGGCACTTGGGCTATCTACGTTACCTAGCGGGCCCTTGGACTATGTAGGTAACCTAATGGTCACTTGGACTGTCTAGGTTACCTAGCAGGAATTTGGACTATATAGGTTAACTAGTGGGCTCTTGGACTATGTAGGATCCCTATCGGACATTTGTACTACTTAGGTAATCTAGCGGGTACTTTGATTATCTAGGTTAACTAGCGGGCACTTGGACTATCTAGGTCAACTACGGGGCCCTTGTACTATGTAGGTTAACTAGCGGGCACTTGGACTATCTAGGTTAACTAACGGACCTTGGACAATGTAGGTTAACTAGCGGGCCCTTGGATTTTGTACGTCCCTTAGTGGGCACTTGGACTATGTAGGTTAACTAACGGGCACTAGGACTATCTAGGTTAACCAGCGGGCATTTGGACTATGTAGGTTAACTAGCGGACACTTCGACTATCTAGGTTAGCTAACGGGCAATTGGACTATCTAGGTTACCTAGCGGGCACTTGGACTATGTATGTTCCCTAGCGGGCACTTGGACAATTTAGGTTACCTAGCAGGCACTTTGACTATCTAGGTTAACTAACGGGCACTTGGACTATGTAGGTTGCCTAGCGAGCACTTGGACTATGTAGGTTCCCTAGCGGGCCCATGGACTATGTAGGTTCCCTATCGGGTACTTGGACTGTCTAGGTTAACTAGCTGGCAATTTGACAGTCTAGGTTAACTAGTGAGCACTTGGACTATGTAGTTTACCTAGCAGGCACTTGGACTATGTAGGTTAACTAGCGGGCACTTGAACTATCTAGGTTAACTAGCGGGCACTTGGACTATCTAGATTAACTAGCGGGCCCTTGGACTATCTAGGTTAACTAGCAGGCACTTAGACTATCTAGGTTAACTAGCGGGCACTTGGACTATCTAGGTTAACTAGCGGGCCCTTGGACTATCTAGGTTTACTAGCGGGCACTTGGACTATCTAGGTTAACTAACGGGCACTTGGACTATGTAGTTTCCCTAGCGGGCATTTGGATTACTTAGGTTACCTAGTGGGCACTTGGACTATGTAGGTTACCTAGCAGGCACTTGGACTATGTAGGTTCCCTAGCGGGCACTTGGAGTATTTAGGTTACCTAGCAAGCACTTTGACTATCTAGGTTAACTAACGGGCACTTGGACTATGTAGGTTGCCTAGCGAGCACTTGGACTATGTAGGTTCCCTAGCGGTCACTTGGACTATGTAGGTTCCCTATCGGGTACTTGGACTGTCTAGGTTAACTAGCGGGCAATTGGACTCTCTAGGTTACCTAGTGGGCACTTGGACTATGTAGTTTACCTAGCAGGCACTTGGACTATGTAGGTTAACTAGCGAGCACTTGGACTATCTAGGTTACCTAGAGGGCACTTGGACTATGTACGTTTCCTAGCGGGCACTTGGGCTATCTACGTTACCTTGCGGGCACTTGGACTATGTAGGTAAACTAATGGTCACTTGGACTGTCTAGGTTACCTAGCAGGGACTTGGACTATATAGGTTAACTAGTGGGCTCTTGGACTATGTATGATCCCTATCGGTCATTTGTACTACTTAGGTTATCTAGCGGGTACTTTGACTATCTAGGTTAACTAGCGGGCACTTGGACTATCTAGGTCAACTAGCGGGCCCTTGTACTATGTAGGTTAACTAGCGGGCACTTGGACTATCTAGGTTATCTAACGGACCTTGGACAATGTAGGTTAACTAGCGGGCCCTTGGACTATGTACGTCCCCTAGTGGGCACTTGGATTATGTAGGTTAACTAACGGGCACTAGGACTATCTAGGTTAACCAGCGGGCATTTGGACTATGTAGGTTAACTAGCGGACACTTCGACTATCCTCGTTAGCTAACGGGCAATTGGACTATCTAGGTTACCTAGCGGGCACTTGGACTATGTATGTTCCCTAGCGGGCACTTGGACTATATAGGTTACCTAGCAGGCACTTTGACTATCTAGGTTAACTAACTGGCACCTGGACTATGTAGGTTGCCTAGCGAGCACTTGGACTATGTAGGTTCCCAGCGGGCACTTGGACTATGTAGGTTCCCTATCGGGTACTTGGACTGTCTCGGTTAAGAAGCGGGCAATTGGACTGTCTAGGTTACCTAGTGGGCACTTGGACTATGTAGGTTAACTAGGGGGCACTAGGACTATATAGGTTACCTAGCGGGCCCTTAGACTATCTAGGTTACCTAGCGTGCATTTGGACTATATAGATTACCTAGCGGGCACTAAGATTTCTAGGTTACCTAGCGGGCACTTGGACTATCTAGGTTACCTAGCTGGCACTTGAACTATCTACGTTACCTAGCGGGTACTTGGAGTATGTAGGTTACCTACCGGGCTGTTGGACTATCTAGGTTACCTAGCGGGCACTGGGACTATCTAGGTTAACTAACGGGCACTTGTACTATGTAGGTTCCCTAGCGGGCCCTTGGACTATGTAAGTTCCCTAGCGGGCACTTGGACTATGTGGGTTCCCTAGTGGGCATTTGGACTATCTAGGTTACCTAATGGACACTTGGACTAGGTAAGTTCCCTAGCGGGCATTTGGATTATGTAGGTTCCCTATCGGGCACTTGGACTATGTAGGTTAACTAGCGGGCACTTGGACTATGTAGGTTACCTAGCGGGCACTTGGACTATGTAGGTTCCCTATCAGGCACTTTGAGAATGTAGGTTAACTAGGGGGCACTAGGACTATGTAGGTTACCTAGCGGGCCCTTGGACTATCTAGGTTACCTAGGGGGTACCTGGACTATGTAGGTTAACTACTGCGCACTCGGACTAACTAGGTTACCTAGCAGGCACTTGGACTATGTACGTTCCGTAGCGGGCATTTGGACTATCTAGGTTACCTAACGGGCATTTGGACTATGTAGGTTACCTAGCGGGCACTTGGACTATGTAGGTTCCCTATCGGGCACTTGGAGAATGTAGGTTAACTAAGGGGCACTAGGACTATGTAGATTAGCTAGCGGGCCCATGGACTATCTAGGTTACCTAGGCGGAACCTGGACATTGTAGGTTAACTAGTGGGCACTTGGACTATCTAGGCTACCTAGCAGGCACTTGGACTATGTACGTTCCCTAGCGGGCACTTGGATTATGTAGGTTCCCTATCGGGCACTCGGACTATGTAGAATAACTAGAGGGCATTTGGACTATGTAGGTTACCTAGCGGGCACTTGGACTATGTAGGTTCCCTATCGGGCACTTGGAAAATGTAGGTTAACTAGGGGGCACTAGGACTATGTAGGTTACCTAGCGGGCCCTTAGACTATCTAGGTTACCTAGCGGGCATTTGGACTATGTAGGCTCCCTAGCGGTCATTTGGATTATCTAGGTTACCTAGCTGGCACTTGAACTATCTACGTTACCTAGCGGGTACTTGGAGTATGTAGGTTACCTACCGGGCTGTTGGACTATCTCGGTTACCTAGCGAGCACTGGGACTATCTAGGTTAACTAACGGGCACTTGAACTATGTAGGTTCCCTTGCGGGCCTGGACTATATAAGTTCCCTAGCGTGCACTTGGACTATGTGGGTTCCCTAGCGGGCATTTGGACTATCTAGGTTACCTAACGGGCACTTGGACTATCTAGGTTACCTAGCGATCACTTGGACTATGTAGGTTCCCTAGCGGGCACTTGGATTACGTAGGTTCCCTATCGGGCACTTGGACTATGTAGGTTAACTAGCGGGCATTTGGACTATGTAGGTTACCTAGCGGGCACTTTGACTATGTAGGTTCCCTATCGGGCACTTCGAGAATGTAGGTTAACTAGGGGGCACTAGGACTATGTAGGTTACCTAGCGGGCCCTTGGACTATTTGGTTACCTAGGGGGAACCTGGACTATGTCGGTTAACTCTTTGGCACTTGGACTATCTAGGTTACCTAGCAGGCACTTGGACTATGTACATTCTTTAGCGGGCACTTGGATTATGTAGGATCCCTATCGGGCACTTGGACTATATACGTTACCTAGCGGGCACTTGGACTATGTACGTTTCCTAGCGGGTACTTGGACTAGATAGATTCCCTAGCGGGCACTTGGTCTATCTAGGTTAACTAGCGAGCACTTGGACTATCTAGTTTAACTAGCCGGCATATGGACAATTAGGGCCCCTAGCGGGCATTTGGACTATGTAGGTAACCTAGTGGTCACTTGGACTATCTAGGTTAACTTGCGGGCCCTTGGAAAATGTACGTCAACTAGCGGGCCCTTGGACTATGTAGGTTAACTAGCGGGCCCTTGGACTATGTAGGTTACCTAGTGGGCACTTGGATGATCTAGGTTAACTAGTGGGTACTTGGACTATGTAGGTTAACTAGCGGGCCCTTGGACTATGTAGATTAACTAGCGGCACTTGGACAATCTACGTTAACTAGCGGGCCCATGGACTATGTAGATTCCCTAGCGGGCACTTGGACTATGTATGTTCCAGAGCGGGCACTTGGACTATGTAGGGTCCCTTGCCGTCACTTGGACTATGTAGGTTCCACAGCGGGCACTTAGACTATCTAGGTTCCCTAGCAGGCACTTGTACTATGTAGGTTAATTAGCGGACACTTGGACGATCTAGGTTAACTAGCGGGCACTTGGATTATGTAGGTTCCCTATCGGGCACTTGAACTATGTAGATTAACTAGCGGGCACTTGGACTATGTAGGTTCCCTAGCGGGCACTTGGACTCTGTATGTTTCCTACGGACACTTGAACTATGTAAGTTAACTACCGGGCACTTGGACTATGTAGGTTAACTAGCGGGCCCTTGGACTATCTAGGTTACCTAACGGGCAAATGGACTATGTAGGTTAACTACCGGGCACTTGCACTATCTAGGTTACCAAACGGGCATTTGGCTATGTAGTTAATCTAGCGAGCACTTGGAGGGTCTAGGTTACCTAGCGGGCACTTGGACTTCTAGGTTAACGAACGGGCACTTGGACTATGTATGTTGCATAGCGGGCAATTGGACTATCTAGGTTAGGTAACGGGCACTTGGACTATCTAGGTTTCTTAGCGGGAACTTGGACGATCTAGGTTAACTCGAGGGCACTTGGACTAACTAGGTTAGGTAACGGGCACTTGGACTATCTAGGTTTCTTAGCGGGTACTTGGACTATGTAGGTTAACTAGTGGGCCTTTGAACTATGAAGAATAACTAGCGGCACTTGGACTATCTACGTTAACTAGCAGGCCCATGTGCTATGTAGACACCCTAGCGGGCATTTGGACTATATAGATAACCTAGCGGGCACTCTGACTTTGTAGGTTACCTAGCGGCACATGGACTATCCAGGTTACCTAGCTGGCACTTGAACTATCTAAGTTGCCTAGCGGGTTCTTGGAGTATGTAGGTTAACTAGCGGGCTGTTGGACTATCTAGGTTACCTAGCGGGCACTTGGACTATCTAGGTTAACTACCGGGCACTTGGACTATGTAGGTTCCCTAGCAGGCCATTGGGCTATGTAAGTTCCCTATCAGGCACTTGGACGAGATAGGTTCCCTAGCGGGCACTTGGTCTATCTAGGTTAACTAGCGGGCACTTTGAGTATCTAGGTTAACTAGCGAGCACTTGGACTATCTAGGATAACTAGCGGGCACTTGGACTATTAAGGTCCCTAGCGGGCATTTGGACTATATTGGTTACCTAGAGGGTACTTGGACTATGTAGGTTAACGAACAGGCCCTTGGACTATGTAAGTAAACTAGTGGTCACTTGAACTGTCTAGGTTGCCTAGCGGACAGTTGGACTATGTAGGTTAACTAGCGGGCCCTTGGACGATGTAGGTTAACTAGCCGGCCCTTGGACTATGTAGGTTAACTAGCGCGCCCTAGGACTATGTAGATTAACTAGCGGCACTTGGACTATCTACGTTAACTAGCGGTCCCTTGGACTATGTAGCTTCCCTAGCGGGCACTTGGACTATGTATGTTCCAGAGCGGGCACTTGGACTATGTAGGTTCCCTTGCGGGTACTTGGACTATGTAGGTTAACTAGCAGACACTTGGACGATTTAGGTTAACTAGCGGGTACTTGGATTATGTAGGTTAACTAGCGTGCCCTTGGACTATGTAGATTCCCTAATGGGCACTTGGACTACGTAGGTTCCCTAGCGGGCACTTGGACTATGTATGTTCCCTAGCAGGCACTTGGACTATATATGTTCCCTATGGACACTTGAAGTATGTAAGTTAACTACTACCTAGTGGGCACTTGGATGATCTAGGTTAACTAGCGGGTACTTGGACTATGTAGGTTAACTAGCGGGCCCTTGGACTATGTATATTAACTAGCGGGCCCTTGGACTACTTAGGTTAACAAGCGGACACTTGCACTATGTAGGTTACCTATCGGGCACTTGGACTATCTAGGTTAACTAGCAGGCGCTTGGACTATGTACGTTAACTAGCGGACACTTGCACTATGTAGGTTACCTAGCGGGCACTTGGACTATGTAGGTTCCCTAGCAGGACCTTGGACTATCTAAGTTACCTAGCAGGCACTTGGAATATGTAGGTTAACTAGCGGGCACTTGCACTCTCTAGGTTACCTAGCGGGCACTTGGACTATCTATGTTAACCAGCGGGCAATTGCACTATGTAGTTTACCTAGCAGACACTTGCACTATGTAGGTTACCTAGCGGGCACTTGCACTATGTAGGTTAACTAGAGGACACTTGGACAATCTAGGTTAACTAGTGGGCCCTTGGACTATGTAGGTTAACTAGCCAGTACTTGGACGATCTAGG